>NC_062240.1:5310867-5622389 GCF_905475465.1 Pieris napi | reverse complement strand
TAAGAGACAGAGGTGATGGTTCCTACACGGTAACTTTTGCGGCTCCCAGCCCCGGAGCTTACTTGCTGGCCGTCACGCTTAACAATACTCCAATTAAGGTATTTAATATTATTTTGTAATTTTATCTTTAATCATTATTTAATTCAATAAATGGATTAGAGATTCGTAGTTGGTCATATCGAGGACAATTGATTTACAAATGTTGTTAACTTTGTATTGTTGATGTAAAATAATGCTACAGTGATTAAATTAAATTTAATTATTTTTTGTTTATCTGTTATTGGTGCTATATAGCAAGATTATAAATGACATAATAATATAGGTAACTGTAGGTTTTTGGTATAAAACACCAGACATTGTAATTTTTAACCTTATGCATTTTTGCTAATCATTATTTGTTAACAAATTTGAAAAGATTTGTTGATGTGATCTTATACTTATGTTATAACACTTTAACAGGAAAAAATATCATAATCAAATTCCACAATAATGTTTGATATATTATTGTGTTTTTTATGATCAATTTAGGGCAGTCCATTTACCTGCTGCGCGCGAGTGATGAAAGCTCACTCGGGTCAGTTCCACTGTTGCTCGTTCTGTTCTTCTGGTGGACGAAGGGATGTTACTTGCGCTTGTGGATCTACTATGGCTGGTGGTTATAAAGGTAAGGTGACTTTAATTCTTTTATAAAAAAAAATTAAGTTAAGATAAAATTATGCCGGATTTTTTATAAAAAAATAACATAAAAAAAATAACTGTTTTTTTATCTGCGATAATTGCTTTCTATGTTAAGCAAAATCTATTTACTGTCGAAATAAATAAACATGACAAAGTATTTAATATTTAAGCTTATTAAACATACAATTATACATGTCTGGCCAAGTTACGGAGCGGTGTTGTGACAACTTTATAATAAAATTGTTTTTGCTATTGCTTTTCATGATGCCATCACTTCCAGGTTGTGGCCACGGTCACGCTGGATGGCCTGGGACAAGACACTGGTCGTGTTGTGGTAACACCAGACGAAATGCACCATGCGCAAGACCACCACAACAATTATACCAATTTTCTCTGTAATATGCTAATGTGTATTTTTTTTCTATACTACAAGCCCATACTTGAATCTGAACTTAATCGGTCTAGAGTTATCTTACATAATAATATGTATTATAATGTATAAATGTACGTTTAGATTAACATGTACTGGGCAGATAATACTAGTGATAATAGGACGAGTGTGTCTTAAGTTAATGTATTCTCAAAGGTGATCAAATAGTTCTTTATTCATAAGAATTATTTGGCAAGCGTTTTGAGTTATGAGTAGGATTATAACTGATCTAAGTATTTGATATGAAAGGTGTGTAACGACGCGATCGGACTAAAACTTCGAATGCAAATTTTATTTTCTTTGAAATTACGCAAAGAAAAAAAATGCTGCTATTAGTGCAATGCGTATAAAACTATGTCGCATAAATTAATGCGATTGACTTGTGACAATTTCCATACTGGTGACGAGTTAAGCTTGTACACATGTATATCATTTTCAATCTTAAACTGAGAAGTTGAGGTACTGATTTGGAATTTTAGTTTAGATACATTACGGGCCAGTTACAAAATTGTCTTTATTTTACCTGGGTAGACATTGTTTTAGAATAATATATGTATCATGTAACTAATAAATAGTAGATAGAAAAACAGTATTATTCGTTAAACTGTGGTATTTACTGTGATTGTTATAAATAAAATTATTAATGTAATTGTTATAGTTAGCTTGTTTTATTTTCTTATCTTTAACAATAAAGGTAATTAATTATCTTCGCCTCTATTAAGGTGAGTTTGGTCTAGTGCTTGGTTTATTTAAATCTATTGGCTTAATAATAATCTAAGGTATAAGTGCGTTAGTACATTCTACAATAATTGAACCACATGCAGCGGCCTCGCACTTCAATAGAATTATTCATTAATTTTGACAGTTCACTAAAAAAGTAAAGATATATTAAACAGTTAAGGGAGCGTACAAGTATTACGTAACGCAATTTTTGCAGATTATTGACCCCCCCCCCCATGTGACTCGCCGTAACGTTTTTCAGTGCTGTACCCAAGTATAGTAAAACGTTTTTTGACCACCTAGTGACTCTTTAGTTACTATTATGTGGTGTAAGTCGAAAAAAATATTAACAATAACGCGTAATTTTATCCCCGCCTCGCATCGTAACGTTTTACAAAAGGACTAAAAATACGTTACGTAATACTTGAACGCTCTCTAATTTAAAGAAATGAGATGAATATTATGATTAACGTTAAAATCGTTGTCAATGTATCAATTTTGAATAATCATTTACTTTTTTTACATAAAGACAAAACGCACGTGCATGCCTTCTGTAGGCACTAGGCACTTTAGAAGAAATATGGCGAGTTAAGTCGCTTGTCCATTGCGGGAAAAACTTTTCTTAACTACATAAGAAATAAAACAATAGTAAACATTCTAATCTTTATTTTACAAAAATTATTGCTTAAATACATTTCCTAAAAAAATCAAAAGGGACCTCGTTCTTTGATTAATTCACATTAAGAAAATATAAAATAAACTCAAATATAATATTTTACCTTAAATCTAATAATAATATTCAACTGATATTTCTCTTATTGACATTTTCTAATTTGATCGATGGTATACGAAAATGTTACAGATAATATAAAAAATATACCTATTTTACTTACAAATTTCTTAGTAAATCAAAATCTAATATTTTGGATAGATATTCAAATTTTTTTCTTCTTCAAACTTTTGGCATTGTCAAGTACCGTATACTGTCGTCTGTGATTCTTCTAATTTAACTAAGTGAAAATAAACTCTAATAAAAAAAAACGACGGGTTGTACTCCGGGAGTGCCGGCAGAAGTGAAAACTTGAATATTAACGTTGTGCATTTTTGATATTTTGGAATGGTTAGGGAATAATTTTGCACGAATTGCTTTAATTATCAGTATAAAAGTACTATCATTTATGTGGTAAAATACAATATTTACTTATTGCACTATCGTACACAAACATGACAATTTATATTACTTTAAATACGCCGCGCCAGCTGTCTACTCTCCATCCGTCTTACGAATTTTCGATCAGGTCACGTGTCCTGACGCGAGCTTAACATTTTTTACCCATTCCAAAAAGAGTACAACGCCGCTAAAGAAGTTTTCACTTCAATAAATATTGTTTATATCACTTTAATCCGCACTTATTATATCAAAATCCTAGTCTCACATAAAAAGAAGTGCAAGTCTTATCGTGGCTTAATGCAAGAATCAGTAAGGGTAAGATTCAGAGGCAATTTCATTTCCTTTTTTGACACACGGAGTCACATTTAGCGTCAAGTGTCATCTCTAAATCTTACCCTTTATATTTATTTAAAAAAAATGAAATCAATAACTTCAAACGGTTGTTGTATAGTTTTATCTAAGAAGCAAGGTCTATCTCATGGCATTGCAACGCGAAATTAATGCCACAATTAAATAATATATTAATAACTTCTATTATGATGCGTAATGAGTGAGTAGTTAAAAATATCAGTATCACAGTTATATCACATCTGGGCCATAACACACTGGCGACTTTATAAAGCTGTATGTGTTTTTGTTAGTAAAGTAATCGTAGTAATCATTTAATAAAATGTTTTAACCATGAATTGCTATATTATATGAAAGTTATATTTTGAAGGTTAAAACTTGATTAAAATATTCTAGTTACGATTATATCTTCAAACCCGATGGTTATATTTCTTAATATATTTGTTTATAGTTATTACAAAATAGCCAGTGAATTATGCTGATTCTATTTCGTTTCGAGATCCCTTAAGCTTGTTAATTTGAGCGTGATATGCGCTAAATTTAATAATAATCTTTGTATTTACAAAATAATAAATTTTCCAATTGTTAATGAGCTATGGAAATAAGCTCTTATATGAGAGAGCAATACTTATAGACCTATATGTATTAGGAAACCATTTAATACCGAAAATTTTGTGTAAATATTCGAAATTATTTCATTAAAATATGGCATAAAATTGATTTTAATTTTTATTATATTTATTACTTTCAAAATTACTAAATCTATCACAACACATTACGATAGTCGTTGTCATTTAATCAAGGGCTAAATACTTATTTATTCATAAGCCTCAAATGTTTTGTCTCTATCACTCTCGTGTCACTTTGTAGATAAAGAAGCGAGACAAAACATTATATAGCTCTTTGCTTATGTATCCATATCGAAACAGTTAATCTAACTTCTAGTACAACATTTTACTATACGCGAGGAAGATCATTTATCCTTATAAACACCAAAAATAATTCATTATTAAAATACAAAACTTTGACTTAAGATTAATAAATGTTATGGATATTGTAGAATTTTACTTATGATTTTTATATTTCCATTTCTCTTACACTGCGATAGATTTGTTTACGTCAATGTTTCTGACATTGACAATTCTCTGTCAATCCGTATAGGTTAAATAGGTATAAATAATTACCTTAAGGTCCAATTGTAGCACTGCTCAAGTTTTCAATACATATTACTATTCTATTACGATAAATATTCGTATGTGTACTAGACTGATAACTGATTCAAAATAAAATAAAAATAAATAAAAATAAATTAAAGAAAAAATTAATTATAAATAATTATTATTAATTTCCTACAAGATATCAAAAAGAGAAATTTGAAAATACAATTTTTTCGTCGATTTACAATGAAAATAAAGAAAAAAGTTTTTTCAATGCATTTTAAATGGAAAATGGGACCCTCCCATGCGCCAGCTCAATTTTCAAGATATCAAGCTCATTTTTAGGAGGTTTTTTTTTGTCTAACAAAGAAGCTTTTTAGATATATTTACTCAAAAAAAAAATTTATTTTATTTTGAATCAGTCTAATGTGTACGTTATCATTGAAGGAGTTACGTAATATTTTTATAAGTGACTTGAAAATCTTAAGCGTTATTTAATCAAACTGATAATTCATATTCAAATGAAATTTGAAATCAACATTATGTCACTTACGAAAATGTCTTAGATTTTATTTTACGTTTCAAATTTAAGATTATTTTTTTCCATATTGTGATCATTGTGTATATACTTTTTATATAAACTTATTAGGTTTTTATATATTTATAGTCCTAATGCTGGTACGGGCGTGTACATAACGGTTGCGGGTGCGCACGCTTGTCGCACGCTCATCTCCCATGCGTTTAACAATTCACCGACTGAACAGCGCTTTGGTAACCTGAAAGAAGCGAATTAGATGTCAACAGATAAATAGAGAGTTTAGAGTAGAGAGTGGATATGGAGTGGTGATTCTCTCGTCTTATTTTTTAGTAACTGTATTTCTATGAAATTAAATACTATACGTATTAAGTCTTTTACTGTTGATACTTAAAATGACTAGCATTGCATGGAAAACTAAAACTATATTTATTATAAAACACAACTTAATTCGGAATAATCAAATCCTGCGAAAGAAACGAAATATTCTATCAAATAAAACAAAGTTTAGGCTATTACACCTGTTAACTATTCGGAAAAAAATATATAATATAAATAAAAATGAGTAATTGCATAAGGTATCAAGGCAATAAATCATACTAACCTAAGAAATTCAATGACATTTTGTGTTGCCATCCGAAAGTTTTCAAATAATTCGATTATTTTCTTTCATTAGCCAGACTCTAGCTACGTATATAAAAAAAAGTGTGTGTGTACAAAGTACACATGTCAGAAGTGACACTTCAGTGGCAAACTAATTTTTAAGTCTTGTTCATATTTATACAAATATAAAAGTTTAGATTTCCGATACTTAAAATAAATAAATAAATAATAAACAATAAATAATAAATAATGTGACGGTAAATTTTTTTCCAACGCCGATAAAGAAGTTTGACTTCAAAAAGGAACATGGCGTGTAACCGAAAAACGTGACGCGTAACGAAAAAATGTTACACTAAATTTTTTTCCAAACCCGATAAAGAAGTTTCACTTCGAAAACATGATAAACAAGATTTTTAAAGTTAACTTACTTGGCACACCGAGCGTCCATAGCGCGTTCAACTCTCGCCAAAAAGGGGTGAGGCTGGTCGGGGCGAGTGGGCTTGGGCCTAAGTCTGGCCGGGGACGATTGTGGGTAATCTCTTGGGACGGACACGTGTACGGCGGCCACGCACGGTAACCGGGCATCGTCTAACTGAGCTGTCAGTGTTATGCATCCCTCAGCGCCCATTAATTGTAAGGGATCGAGTGAAACCTATAAAATATATAATTAGTTATAAAATGGTAAAATTAATTTACTGTAAAAATAGGAAATAAATAAATTAAAAAATAAAATAAATTTTTTTTTTTAAAGTAGTTTAATTCAAGATCATAACATAATAATTAATGGGAGTGAATTATCTTATTAATTCTTGTACTTTTAATTGATTTCATTATTTACATTGTTTAGTTACAATTACGATGGACATCTTTCACATTCATATTTTTAGGTAGTTAATTAGTTTATGTACCAATATAAAATGTGGTTTAAACTTTTTAATAAATAAAAATAACATCGCAAATAGTTTCATAATAAGGAATGAAGCTAATAGAAAGTAAGAAGAAAAAACTTTATAATACACAATAAAACATGATATTTATTGAAAAAGAAAGCGCACTAGCTCCCAAAATAGGATTCCCTATGTTAAGGCAGGTAGTCTCTTCAATTTGACAAATTAACCGTACTTGAAATAATTTCTACATAACACTTACATTTTATAATTAAACTATTGTTGCACAATAAGAATATTTTCTGTTTCAGTATAGGACAGGTTGAGAAGATGTTGTTTAAGATTGTTAGTGAATGTATAAAGTTTTGAATCATTAGTGAAAATTTTGTTGTGAAGAAAGTGATTAGTGTGTTCTTTGGGTAGCTTATATGTATCATGTATAGGGCTGTGTATGATGTGGTATGGTCGTTTCCAGAAGTATCTAACCGTTAAAAGTTTTGTTTCATTGTACAATTTTGGAGTTGAGTAGCGAAAAGGTTTCATATAGGATATCTTAAGAATGGCTAAAGTCAATCTATGATGCTAATCGTGCTACACGGTCAGAGTTAAATAAAAGACTATAGAAGTTACGCATCTCCTACTTCCTAGTAGTAGAAGTCTGGCATTTCATAAGTGTTGCTACTAAAAAAATTCTCCACTGAAAAAGGGACAAACTTGTTTGTGGGCATATAAAAAATACGTACCTACTAAAAGGTAAATCTAAATATTTACTTACGAATCTCGATATAATCGAATTAACTTTAATAATTTTATTTTATTCTTTAGCTGGCATCATCATACTAATTCCAGGTTTAGCAAACCTTTTTAAAAATATGAAACGTTATCTTTACTTGTGCGTTTTTTAATCAAACTCAAACTCAAAATATCTTTATTCGTATAGGTATGGTTACTGTTTGTAACCAAATGAAAAGGGACCAATTATCACTCGCCGTAAAATCATTTAAATATGGAGCACCGCACAATAGAATGTATGTATAGACTCAGATGTTCAGACTCGTATAGAAATTGCCGAATAAGTCTTGAACGAATTGATCTGTATTGTTATCTTTTTTTGGTAATAATATGTATATATTAGTTTGACTACTAGACTTTTTACTAATTGTCTCTCGTATTAGAAAAAGATTATTTATTTCCTTAAGATTAAATAAATAATCTTATTTTTCACATACAGACGTGTATGTCATTATGACTTTTAACATTCGAAATTCAAATATTACGAGATAAAATATTTGTTTTCTGTAATAGTTACTCACTTTAAATCTGGAGTCCAGCCTTGCAATCTCTCCTTGCAATACATCTGGTATTTCTGATACTGGTTCTACGTATTTAGCAATTTTCTGTGGCGCCGGTAAGTTTCTGTAAAATATTTTACGAATGTAGTATTTAGTTACTTTGTTTCATTTATTGAAGTGAAAACTTCTTTAGCGGCGTTGTACACTTTTTTTGGAATGGGTAAAAAATGTAAAGCTCGCGTCAGGACACGTGATCTGATCGAAAATTCGTAAGACGGATGGAGAGTAGACAGCTGGCGCGGCGTATTTAATGTAATATAAATTGTCTTGTTTGTGTACGATAGCGCAATAAGTAAATATTGTATTCTACCACATAAATGATAGTACTTTTATACTCATAATTAAAACAATTCGTGCAAAATTATTCCCTAACCATTGCAAAATATCAAAAATGCACAACGTTAATATTCAAGTTTTCACTTCTGCCGACACTCCCGGAGTGCAACCCGTCGTTTTTTATAAGATTACTACTAAGCGATCTCTTACATGCCCAATAAAAGAAAACTGGGAAAATTATTATAGAAAAAAATTGGTAATTAAAAAAACCAGCGGCTCCTTTGGAACGACTATTAAGCTGAAATCGAAGAAGAGAAGAAGGGGAAGAAGGTAGAAGGGAGAAATGGTCCAGTAATCTATCAGAATTGTGTCATCATGGAAAGCGTGGTAAAGGACGACCACATAAGCGATTGGACGATATTCATAAACATTATGGCGCGCTTCGAAAAAAAAGGGTGCGTGTACTATGTACGCGCGTAAGAACTAAGAAGTTATACCTCTTTGGCATTATTAAAAATAGTTTTTGATTGCATGCAAATAATTAATTATAATTAAATAATCAAAGACTGGAAAAGGAGTCATTATAGTCAATAAAGTTCAGTTTACATTTGAAAAATTTAATAAATAAATATTTATTATTATTCTCTTACATTAAGTGTAACATAAATTCTTTTATTATGCGAATGTTGTAATTTATGTCCAATGCTGTAGCATCTTCCGTGGGCAACTTCATTCTGTTAATTTTGTGTCACGGTGCGCGCGCATCGTAAAATTTCACTCTCATAAATTTTTCATAACGCGCCTAAAGAAGTATAACTTTAATAAAAGCGAATGAAGAAGAGTAGGGTACGCCACTTGGCAAGCGGATATCGAGGGGGTGCTGTAATATTATTAGAATAAGACTTATATTGAAAATACTCTACAGAAATATTATCCATATGAATTATTATTTTAAATAAATAATTTTCCTTACTTAATCTCAGGGCCGTTGAGGGCGTCAAGCGTAGATCCAAATGTACGTTTGAGGGTGTGGTTGGCGAGCGGACTGGACAAACAGTTGTTCACTACTTCTAGAAGTGGATTGAAGATTTGCTCCTGAAAATAATTTAAACGTTTATGAAATTTACTGTAAAATATTTCTCAGGGATAACGTAGCACTCTAATGTTAAGTTTTTGAAGTCCAGTGGTTTGGGTTAAAACATAGCCAAATAGTAATCTTTCCTCTTTGTAATATAAACAATAAGCATAGGTGAATAAAATTTTGAAGTGAAACTTCTTTAGAATCGTTGTGATTTCAAACCGGATGCAACGGAAAAAGCGACAGTGAAAAGAGACATACACATAAATTAATAGGATTTGGCGTGGGAGAGAGTGAGATAGGAGGCATTATACAGTGTATAAACTTTAAAATAGTGTGTATTTGATCATTTTCTGAATTAAAAAATCAAGTAAGTAGTTTAATTATAAAATTAGATTATTTATCAATTTTATTGACATATCATTAGTTATAGAAACTTTTTGAAGTGAAAACTTCTTACTACACTTAATTAAAAGTTTGCTTAATTTAAAGTTTATACACTGTATAATGCTTCCTATCTCATTTTCTCCCACGTCATTATTTTAGTTTTTACCAAATAAACATTGATATTAAAGTTATAAAATGAAATTTAACATTAAAATATATTTTTTTTAAAGAAAAGATCCTACATTTAGATAGAGAAATGTCTAATTTACATATTTTAATTATAAAACTTTGTTTTTGAAGGTTTCACTTCTACCACGTGTGAATTGGACACATGATTTTTTTTTCTTCTAATATTAAATCCCCTGTTGTATATTAAGTAAAGTTAGTAAAACTAACACAAAAAACGCACTCAAAGTTAAACGCACTTAAGCACTCAAATTTATTTCCTACATTAAGTACAGTTTAATTTATCTGAAATCATAAATTGGGATTGAATGTATATAAACTAGCAGAAATGGCTAAACGCGTTAGCCACAGATTAATATTTTTTTCTTATCGCCCATACCGCCTAGTCTTTGGTAGAAGCCACAGATTAATTGAAATGTCATAGACTGAACATATTTATAGAACCGTTTATTAAAACGGTAAAACGGTTCGTAATTCAAATATTATGAATTATGAAGGGATACAATTATGTTAAATCGCTTAAGGTGGGAACTGACCAACGTTACGAGGTGTAATGTAACATGTAATGTAATGGTACACAGCGAGAATTCGTGCAATCAGTACGTCGTGTTACAGGGAAACCAGCGAGCAACGAGCCGCTCGTTGCTCGCTTTGAGTGCACCACCTGGCTGTCGGTTTTTTGGCGAATCCTTTGACTGTTACGCGGTTCAGTAATTACGCGACGCACGTCGCGAGTGATCATGATTATGATTTTCTATAAATTGTGTCTTTTTTAAGTACTGTTGGTCCAATTAAATTCAACAGTTCTTCAAAATCGAGACTTGAAACTTGACTGCGTACAAAGTTTTTATACTGTCCAGGAATCATTTGGTTTTTAATATTGCAATCAATAACAAACCACCTCATACGCCTGTGTTTTTAAATAAGTTTTATGTCCAGTAACATTTTTTCTTCTTCTTAATTTGGATGAAACAATAATTAAATAGAATGAAAGATATCAACATTATCACTATCACATCTCGTGAACACTGGCGGCGAAAGTGGAGCACAGAGTTTTGACGAGCATGTTACGCCGATTTTAAAACACAGCGTTACACGCTCGATGCGAATGCTACATTACACATCGTAACTTTGGTCAGTTCCCACCTTTACACGATCGACATTTAATAGTTATTATTGATAGGTCCTGTTGACTTATTTTTAAAAATTAAAAAATAGTAGATCTCCATAAATATGCCAAACTTGTTTCAAAAATAATTTCTGAAATTCGTTTTCTAATTAATTTTTTTTTAAATATTAATATATAAAACATTATTATAAGCGGATATGTCAAAATACCTTTCCAGGTGGCGGCAGTCCCAGTCCCAATCCAACGCCCTCACTGCGTTTGAAGTCCAACTTTTCCAACACCACCTCACACTTGATTAGAGTCTCCAAAGGCATACGCTTGTTAGGGTTCGACAGGATATCCAGAAGATTCTTCATTTTTGTCAACTTTTCCACATCTAGTTTTTATAATATTTTAAAATGTGATACGGTAATGTAGAAATGACAGATAGCGGAATAAAACAAATGACGGAACAATAACGTCAAATTGATTGGTCAAATGAAATGTGCCGCGTCTGTGATTTGACTCTGAATTTCAAGTAAAAAGCGTCACGTTTCGTCTTTTGTTTTAAACCTCAATAGCTCTACGTTTAACAAAGTATAACACGTTTAGGTTATTTGAATAAAACACCTCATTTTTTAAACACTATTTAACTTATACTTTTCAAAGCATATTCGAAATGCTTAATTTAATACGGTTATTTTAGATACACAACAAAGATTTATTTAAATTTATTAAAAAGTTGACTCACTTTCTCCTTCGTTAACCATCCTCATAACCATGCGACGTAACGGCTCTATGTACTTGGAGAGTTGGCGGACCTTCTCCCTATAAGCGGCCTCTTCACCTCCCGGGGATGCCACGCTTGATCCCACTGGGGTATTAAGAGACGATGATGGTGACGCCACCATCCCCATGTTTACACTAAAAAGGGGATTTTCATTAAAAAAAGGGTGCGTGTACTTATGTACGCGCGTAAGAAGTTATACTTCTTTGGCATCATTAAAAATAGTTTTTGATTGCATGCAAATAATTAATTACAATTAAATAATCAAAGACTGGAAATGGAGTCATTATAGTCAATAAAGTTCAGTTTACATTTGAAAAATTAAATAAATAAATATTTATTATTATTCTCTTACATTAAGTGTAACATAAATTCTATTATTATTCGAATGTTGTTTTTAAATTATGTCCAATGCCGTAGCATCTTCCGTGGGCAACTTCATTCTGTTAATTTTGTGTCACGGTGCGCGCGCATCGTACAATTTCACTGTCATAAATTTTTCATAACGCGCCAAAAGAAGTATAACTTTAAAAAGTTTTGCACAGTTTTAACAAGATGAACAATATGGCGTTCTTTTGTAAGCTTATATTGTATTGAAATAAATCAAATGAAGGTCTTAATAAAATACGTAATAGATGAGATAGTCCACTGAAAGACAATCAAGGGAAAAAATATATTTGCTGTCAATAATTTATTTAAGAATTCCTCCCCCGTATGCGACAAGATATTCACAGTTTTTCGATGTGCTTCGTACGAACACGAATTATCTGCGCAATACGCCAATGTTTTGGGTTTTAGCAAATTACAATACAATTTATGTTGACAATTTCCTTACCAAAGCGGGTGTGAGGAAATATTTTAAGAAGCGGGAAAGCTATACAAATAAATTTTACCTTAACATATTAAGTTGTCGTTTGTTTTTTTTTTTAAAGCTCTGGCACGGTTTGTGCATTAGCCCGCGTCAAGTATAAGATTTTTTATTTTATAATTCGTGTTTTTGCCTTAGAACTTCGACCGTGTCCTCCATGTACGGTGTAGGCACTCGCCCGGTACCGCACAACCCTCCCAAAGGCCGAGAACAAATTTAAATTAAATTAAAACTTGCCCTCGAACCGGGAATCGAACCCGGTACCCCTCACCTAGTTGCCACTTAATAAGACCTCTAGGCTATGAGGCCACTTGTCGTTTGTTTATTGTTTAATTTCAGTTTTGTTTTATTATCTATTCATGTATGTAATTGACTTATGTTATCTGTTTCGTATATTTTGTTTAACAATGTAATCTGTTTTGGCTTTGTATATTGTCTGTGGATTATTTTTGTAATTTGTATATTTGTAGCGGTAAGATTACTCATAAATAAATAATTATTTTTTATACTAAATCGCGACTACTTACTAAGATGAGTTTGTTTAGTATCGTTAAATATAAGTATTTCAAATATCAATGGATGTTTCTTCAATGTCCGCAATTTGTACAGCGGAGGACATCCCCTCCACTATTCACACCATGTTGGGTGTGAATAGTGGTTCAAAATTCGACAGCAACAACAATATTACAGTAGTATAAGAGTATTTTTTAATATTTTCAGTAGAAATTCACTTTCCGTGTCGATTATCATGCACTTTAATCTGGCTTTAATAAACAAAACAGCTTTTTAGTAAACGAACGGCGTTATTATCTAAAAGTATAACGAAGTAAATGAAAAATTATTTTTCCCTTAGAATGTGACAAACATTTCAAACAGAATAAGTGTTACAAATAAGATGGTAATATAAAGTTGAAATCGACTCTCACCGTTGCTGAAGTCCCATATGCGAAGCAGAGGGCGAAGGGCTACCAGCGGCGCCACCGCAGCCCCCTAACGTCGACATGGGAGATGCTAGTGCTCCAGTTAACACACCCCCACCTGTAAACAAAATTTATATAATTTTTTTGTTTACATAATATTATCTGTGAAATGTATGTACAGATTTAATCTTCGTTTGAATATATGAGGTTCAACTATTACATTGACATATTGTGTCAAAGTGACACATGACATCTAAGGCAAATATATTATCAGAAATATATCATACTCCATAGGGAATATGTTACTGAGCTATTATTTGTAATAAGTTGTGTTTTATGTGTATAAGATAGGGAGCGTTCAAGTATTACGTAACGCAATTTTTGGAGGTTATTGGACCCCCCCCCCCATGTTACTCGCCGTAACGTTTTTCAGTACCCAAGTATAGTAAAACGTTGCGTGACCACCTAGTGACTCTTTAGTTACTATTATGTGGTGTAAGTCGAAAAAAATATTAACAATAACGCGTAATTTAATCCCCGCCAAGCATCGTAACGTTTTACAAAAGGACCCCCCCCTCCCAAAATACGTTACGTAATACTTGAACGCTCCCATACACAAAAACATTCTTTGTGATTCTTATTACAACTTGATTTGTTTAGCTGGACATACAGTTTCATATGAGGCCATGACTCCATATAGGCTGGCAGTGCCAATTAATTATATTAGATATGCAAGATTACCCATAGACACAGGACTGGGTCCACCCATATTTGGTGAAGAAGCCGAAGGGGAAGGACTTTGACGTAGAAACTGGTTGGGTGGTGGTCCACGGGGTGTGTATCCTCCGCCCATCATCACATCTGGTTTGCCGCTAGCCCGACCATGCATTTGAAGCATATTCATATTCACCATCTGGTTATTACCCATTCCACCTAGATTTGAAAATTATGTGGGTTGAAAATATAGTTTTATATACTTTGTTTTGTTTGTACTTATATGAAATAGGAATTTGATGAATTTTTGTAACCAAGTTCATACAGTAGATAAATTTTTTTTAATATTTATATACACAACATTCCTTGTGTTAATATTGCTTAAAACTTAAAAACTCACCCATTTGATTAGACATTTGGCCCTGCATAGAATTCTGCACCATTTGCCCACTCATGCCACCAACAACTTGGTTGCACTGTATCTGACCCATACTATTTCCACCAGACATTGGCATCATATTTGACATGGACATATTAGGCATCATTGATTGCATCCCTCCAGCTCCCATATTCTGTTGTTGCGACATAGAATTACTCATCCCCATCCCACCAACCATATTACTACCCATTTGCCCTTGATTAGGGACCATTCCCATTGGCCCTCCGAGCTTAGACTGCATTTGCATATTTAGTTGAGGTCTTTGGTTTAAGGTTTGTAACAGATTGGTAGCTGCTTGGGACTGAGGCCCGCCTTGTGATACAATTGGTCCTTGTGGTCCCATTTGACCTTGCATGGCCATCCCTTGATTAGGGCCCATGACACCCTGCTGTTGCATTTGACCTTGACCCATGTTCATCATTTGATTTCTTGTGCCTTGTGAAGCCATATTTTGTAAAGCATTTATGGGATCTGTGGCCATACCCGGTTGACTGTTAGATCCTTGTGGTGGTGGGCCAGATTGATTTTGAACCTGGTTGTTTGATTGATTTTGGTTTGGACCTTGCATGTTAGGTGCATTGGGGTTTTGCTTTGGTTGAGCTAAAATTTAAAATTATTTGTTTTAATTAATTTTTGTCATCATTCTGTAAAATGATAAACATCTGCACTATACTTTGTAGTGTTTTAAAATAAATTAGTTTAAGAGATCATAATAATTATTACACAACATAAATAAAAACTTGCAAAGTAATAGCCAAAACAAGCTTACAACATATTTTATTATCATGTAATAATAAAAAATATTTTGTTTACATATTATAAAACTAGTTCAAGTAAACTTTACTTTATCTAAATACTCACACATCTCCCTAACATGTAGAATAAGTTTAGCAATCATATTCATATATTCCTCCCTGGTCTTTGCTTTCATAAAAACATGGTTTTCCATCTCACTGCTGTTTCGTGCTACCTGCATGCCTGACCTCTGTATTACTTCCTCACTATAAATATAACAAATAATATAAAAAATATAAGTCAGGTTTATTATGAATATATTCTTTATTTTATGCAACAAAATACATAAATATGGATTATATAGCCATTCAGATTATTAAGTACTTATATATACTAAACCACACTGATAATTTCTTGGCAACATAGGTTAAGATTAGAAGCTATTTTATGTATTTCTTAGGAGTTAAGTTACTATTCAGCACCTAATTATCATCGAATGATAATTAGGTGATGCATAAAAAATACTATAGATATTTTAGATACTTTCATGTATAATTGACAGTAGTAATATTATTAATCGATAGTACTTACATCTTAGCAACAATTCCTTGCCGCGAAGCCTGAGTTCGCCAATTATTATCTTCGCCTGGCATTGCGTTCATATGTTTTAAATTTAAATTATCCATTGTGATGTATCCAACAATAAATCAATAAAGATGATTTCAAGACGCACCTCCCGATACGTTGTTCTATAAATATGTAATTTAGATTTAAATCATGAAATAAACAAGTACTCAGTTTTTATATACTCAGATTATTTATCATCAAGCGCTTATTTTTATTATTATTAATTCGAAAACAAGTCACAATTCACAAAATGCGATGGAGATTGAAGCACAGAACACTTCTAGCGAAGAAGAAGTAAGAAGTAAGAACAACAACTTCATAGTAAAAAAATGCTTCCACCAGCGGCCCAGCGCTCCAGTTAATGCCAGTGGTACTATCGTATGGCGCGAGAATTTAAAATCGTATGCAAGTGCAGAATTTTAAAGAATAATTTCACGTAGAGAAATAAAACAAGAGTGTATATGGGTAACAATTTTATTAAACTACAATAATTACATTAATAATGTTAATATCACAACACAAAAGCGTGAATATAGCACAAGTCTCTTTCTCGTTAAAATGTTGATATCACAAGCGACAATTTTGCACTGGAGTCTCTTTGTAATTGATGATTATACAGCACAATTAGCTTTTTTCAAGTATATCTCTTTTCAGCAAGAACTATTTACGTTAATTTATTCACAGAACTTTTGTAAACTAATAGGGCGGTGGAAAAGAAACTGAAAAACAATCGTGATAAAGTTAAACATACGTGATAAAGAAAAAAAAAAATCTTTTTTTACGCATTAGATAGCTGATTTAGAAAAAACATTTTGTTTTTTCCATTTAAGAATGGAATTCTAAGATCTTAGACTTATCTTAGAATTCCATTCCATTCGCAGTTTTAAATTTATCTCATGTTATCCCCTTGTTTCACAACGATGACATAGCAAAAGAAATCTTGTCTGTGGCGGTTATGAATAACACTCTGTGGGAATTTGTATTCAAGTATTCAACGTGAATTTGCCAATTTGGCGTTTGGAGTTTCTAGACTAAAGGTCAAAAAAATAACGTGAATCATCAAAACGTCTATGTATTGATATAATATTAGATATTCATTAATGCTCTAAAAATCGGTAAATAAAGATTTATTCCGTGCTTAATCGTTATTCTGTGAGTTATGGCGTCAGCAACAGTTCTTCGTGTAAAACGCAGACTTGATGATAACCCACAAGATGCTTTAGTTCTTCTTTGTAAACGTAAAAAAGCAAACGAAGAAGAAATATCTCCAGCTCTCTTCGTTTTCAGGGGAAGTGTTAATAATCAGGTGCATACCTATTTTATTGTTGTCTCCATAGGATGTTAATTCCAGTGAGATAATAACACAATGGCTAGAGTTTAGACAGGAGCTTTTAGCTTTATGCAGGGAGCTTGTTCACATAAAGTCTGTTATAAAAGAAAGGAAATGTATGTTAATTTACTTTTATACCAGTTTCATTTGTTTTAATTTTTATTTGATAACAGTTGAGTTAGCCTCTAAGAACAAGGCTTCCTTATAAAAATAAAAAAAACAACTAAAATCAGAACTTTTTCAGTTAAGGTACTAAAGATTTATAAACATCTACCTTATAATCCTTAAGAGTTAGTCTGAACATCTATATATGTAATTATGAAAACTCTAGAAAGTGACTTCAATTGTCTCTTTATACTTCGGGTTTGCATAAAATATCCTAAGAAGAATATTCTCTCTAGGAACCAGCAGTTGTCAAGGACATAGTGCCAAAAGCTGATTTTAAGCTTAAACCAAAGACTGATGTAGATGAAATAATAAAAAAGATTCGTCAGGAACGAAAAGAAGCTTCTATAGAGAATCGTTATGAAGTGGTGAATTGCAGTAGAGAGTTAGAGAAAGACTCCATAAACTTGGTAGATTTACATCAACCCCACTTAATTTGTGACAATTCAAAATACACATATGATTTATATACATCAGTTAAGAATGAGTTTGACATATCAATGTTAGATAATTTAGTTAGGTTGGTATTTTTTTGTTATTGTTATCCTTATAAGAGCATAAAGATTATATCATCAAACATTTAATAAATCCATGCATGTCTCCTAATGAATTTAATTTCTGACTCCTACTTTGCAGTATAGAGAACTATGAAACAGATCTAATCCTGGATACTTATAAGGACAATGGTTTATCCTCATCAGATGCTGATGATGATGACTCTAATGATGAAAATAACTGGCGCAATGACTATCCTGACTCTGAACCTAGCAGTTTTGATGAAGACGACATGGTTGCTGCTATGAAAAGATGTGATTTAGGTATTTTTAAACAATTTATGTATTTGTTACTAAAGTATCACACTCAAAATAAACTACTAAACATGTCTACTAATCTTTATCTTTTAGCCTTTCTTGATTTAACTCTGTGAAACTGTACTTCATTCTGATTATTTTAATTTTCAGATAATCTATCTACAGATGAAGATGATGAAATATATACAGATCCACCAGACTTATTAAATGATGATGTAAAAAAGTATGGAGCTGCATACGCCAAATATAAAGCAAAGGTGCTTGCTGAAGAGAACACTATAGTTGACGATAAAAACCTCATTCATTCAACAAAAATTAAGGATTTGGATGAGGAATCAATAGATGGTTATAAAGAAGAGAGTGATGATGGGTTTTACTATGGCCAGGATGAAGACTCTAAAGACTTTTATGAACAATTTCCAGATGAAGTTTATAATCCTGATTGATGGAAAGTTTTATTTTGATATTTATTTAAAATTTCTCAGTGAAACTGTCTGTGGAGTTTTGATAGGATTTAAATAAATATATATCCAGTATACACCAAGCTATCTTTTCTTTTTATAGCACAGTAATTCATATATTTAAAACAGTTGTTGTGGTGTAAGCAAACTACATCATTTTTGTAAAAATTCCTGTGAAATGGTATAAAAGTTTATGTTAAATAAAACTAAAGTATTTAATATCAGATAAATAATAATTTATTGTCTGGCATATTTACACTATGCATTACATCACTATCACTTACATTCCCTGAAATTATCTCACTCCAAAGACAAAAATACACAAAACATTCTTAGTTTTAACTGACTTAACACCAACCGTTCAGAGGTAAGTTTATTATTTGATGCATATATTTTTCTTGTATAAGGAACTTATACTATATGCTTAGAAAAGAACAAAGTATTGTATCTACCATTAAATATGCTTTTTAATTTTTACTCAAGTAATGCTAAATCTAGTCAAAAAAATCTGCAGATGTATTTTGCTTTTGGAGTAACATAAATCAATATTGATGCATAATGTCATTTCTATTTATGAATCAGCAATAAACTTTGGATTAATGTAAGCTGTTTTATTCGAGTTTTTTAAATTTATTAAATGGATAATGGCACCACTTGAGGATTGAATGTCATTATGTGTGTGTAACACTAATGAAATTGGACATACTAATACATGTTAAAAACAAGGATAGGAACCAAATATGTTATTTTAATTATTCTCATACTGAGGTGTTTTTGGGGCAAATTGTTACTAATTGTAATGTATTTAAGTAGTTTGTTTAAAACTAGTATAGAAATCCTCAGTTTGTAATAAACTTTTATGGTTGTATTAGGTCCTTTTCTACAGGTCGTAGACATTTTACCGTGATGTTGCCACAATCGAGACTTATTCCAACGACAAGCACAAATGAATACAATCTACGGAATAAGTCTTGTAATCACTTAAATCTAGTTATAATTAGTGAGATATCTATAAATGCATACGATTAATCTAGCGATGCTTTGGCATAGACAAAACATATACCCTTGATTTTTACTAGGCCGAATATAAAATCGTAATTCGTAAACAATATCGATATTTAAAAAGACCGTGTAGTAACGCTAGGTAGGTAGTTAGATTTTTACGGCAATAAAAATAATTTCTTTCTAAACGGTAAAAAATCGGTATTAAAAGACAATTTTTAGTTGAAAACTGTGAAAAGAGATTTATATCCGGCCCCAAATAACTATATACTTAGGTAATTTTATTAACTTGAATCATCCTAAATATGTAAATCGTAAGACTACGAATATGTATCACAAATCTATTGAAGCATCCGAGTTCTCCGAGAGAAATGATATTGCATACTTGATTAAAACAATGAGATTTTTAAATTACTAGGTAGAAACTAAAACCTCTTATAGGTTGCCAAGTTGCAATATCATTAAGAACACTGCCTTGTTTAATGTGGAATGAGCATTGCTTGCTTGGCGAACTGTTGCCATATTTTAAATCAACTGATTATTCATAATGTATATAATTATTTGATTACGATAACACGAACTTAGATAAAAACAGTTATTTTTATTTGAATACATGTTTTAATTCTCACCCAGGGTACCTCAGAATAAAAGATTTATTTTTAAACTCAATTGGGTTTTAAATTAAAAACAAGTTTAGTAATTTTAAAAAAATCAGTTGATTTAAAACAGCATAGATTAAATATTAACAAAACAACAAAGAAAGAACAACCTTACAACGAATGGTAATAAAATTTAGTTAATGCAATAATATCTTTACAATTATTTACAGTTTTGGTATTAAAGTATACTAATAAGATGGAAAGGTAACACTAACAATACATTTACATAACAATTACAAAACAGAAATATTTACAACGAGATTTCACGTCACCCTTCAGTCTACGTCGAATGAAGTATTGATTGATATGATTATAATCGATTTATATTGCACTTAATATTTATGTATCCAATAATTATAAAAAGCAAAGCTTTATCGTCAATATTAAATACGTTATTTTAATGACTTTGAGATAATTTGAATTATTTTAAGATATGTTGTAACAAGAACAGGTAAGTGGAATGGAATTTAGGGAAATTACTAATTTTAAATTAGGATAGTATTAGTATAATATGTCAATAATATTTCTTACGTCTATGGAAGTACCGCTAGCGCCATTGAAATGTCATTCTATAATAGACTAGTAAAAAGGCGCACTTTTGTATTTAGACAATGATATTCTTTAATATGGCAATCTATACAACAGGAGCATCAGCAACGCACGCGGGAACATTATTATTCGATGTTGCATCCTGTGTTGCGGCTTTGCAATAAAATTGCTTATGTGCTTTATAAGTGTTCACGTATTTGAAAGATATATTGCAGGATTTACAATAGTTGGGAGTGTCTTCATCGATTTCCGGTTCCTTTTTAATATCGGCTGGCGGGATTGGTGTGGTTTCTTCCGGTTCTGGATCTTCAGTAGCGTGGACCAGCCTGGCGTGGCGAACTACATTTCCGCGATAGGTGGATGTGTATGCACAGCTTCCGCAGCGATGTATGCGTTCCCCCACTCCAGGGCTGGGCGAGGTAGTCTCGCGGGTGTCATCTTCCAGAACACACGAAATAAAGCTCTCCTCCTGGAAAAATATTGTTGTCGAATTAGTATTCAAGTCTTCTTGACGATAAGATATATATTAAACAATAAATTATAAAATGACAGTAAAACTGGGATTACTGTCTATAGCTTCGACACTAAAATGCAGAGTTAGGTATATTTATTATATTGTGTTTTGATTTTCTACAAATGACTTATAATAATATAAGATATATAGCCTCCGCGAACTAGTGAAAAATAAGCTTCCTACTTATCTATATAGAACATGAGTGAAACAGGCGAAATACAACCACAAATGTGTTAAAAGTGCTTGTAATATCATGCATTTTTAAATTTGCCTGCACATCACGTGAATATCTATTCATTTATGTTTATTTTATTAATGTACGTACCTGTAAGTCAGACGGCTTCTCTCGGAAATGCATACGAATGTGTGTTCGCATGCCCCGCAGCGTGTTTCCTCTATATCGACAAATTGTACAACGGAAAGCTTTGACGCCAGCGTGAGCTTCCATGTGCCTTTGTGCGGCCGCTGCAGTCGGTGAAACCACCTCGCAACATGGGCATTTCCATCCTCCTTCAGAACCTGACGGAGGTCTTGGCGCCTCGGGTACACTTCTTGGGGATCGAGTCTCTCTTTTTGTACAGTAGTACAATTGATGCGTAGTTAAGTTATCCATCGAGCTGAAATGTATGCCACACGCAAGGCAGATCAGTTGTCGATATTGAGGAGGAGGCCCGGGTTCCGGAGGCGCTGGACTTGCGCGTTCCTCTCCTCCAGCTGAACAGTAATGCCTTTTATGAATGCGATAGTTCTCATATTTGCAAAAGACAATATTGCATTCTTTGCATTTCGATACTCCCTGTTTGACTAGCACTTGAGGTGATGCGGTTGTGATTGGCAAGTCTGTTGGAAGTCTTAAAGGCAAGGATGGGATTATTTGAGGTGGCATAACGGGGCTGAATTTTTCCTCTGGAGGAGATGGTAACCTGAGAGGTTTCGGTGTAGGATCCCTTGAATTTCTTCGCCTTCGTTTTGGTGAACTTTCACCACTTGGAGAGGAAGAAAGCCTGGAAGGTGAGGGCGTGGCGGGTGAAGCGGGAAGAGATGGAGCACATACAATCTGTTCCGGTGTTGTGGAACGTATTCTATTTTCCTTCTCATGGTCATCAGTGGTCACCGATTCAGGTGTGCGTCTAACGGTCAGATCTAATGGAGTTGCGGCATCTCTAGACGCCTCACGAGGTCTATTTGCAGATTTTAAAACTTCTGGCTCTTTAATATCAGCATTCATATTTGGTATATGTCGGTTTATTGGTTGAAATGTACCATTCGGTAATAAGAAACATGGAGTATCAGGATCCGGTAATGTCGCACCTGGCAACGTGCTAGCGCTTCGTAATAGGGAATACGGTACAATTAATATTGGGTTAGTTGGTAATGCTAGGGCATATTGATTTTGCGCAGGTGGAGTAGTCCCGGGAGAAGGAGGTGCAGAGCCTGATGTAGCTGACCCTGTTCTAGCAGCTGCCAGGACCGCTTGCTTCACAACTTGTCTAGTATTGCAATAATGTTCTTTGTGGGCTCGAAAAGTTTTAACAGAGGTAAAGTGAATGTCACAGTCCACACAATATCTGTCTTGCGCCGGCGAACCTTCTGTAGTTTGACCGTTCGAGGTAGGTGTTGGCACCGGTGTGCTAGTACTTACAGGTGACGATGAATGCATTCGCATATGACGATTTAAGCTGACCTTCTTATCAGCGCTATAAGAGCAGTAGGTGCAAGCATATTGTTTGCCCACTGGCCGATTTGTCTTGCTGTCACCAGATTCACTGTCAGCCGTTTGCTCGTTTGACGAATCATTGTTATCTGGTTTAGATGGTCTTTTAGAGCAATAATGCTCTTGATGTGCTTGAAGTGTGCTTAACGAGGAATATCGTATTCCGCACGGCATACATTTGTATCCGGGGGGTGTGGGGATTGCAGCGGGAAATAAGGCAGGGAAGTTTGCCGCGGTGAGCGCAATGAAATCTCTGGCTTGCTGCACGGATGGCGGTGGCGGTGAAGGTGACGGAGGCTCGTGCTTGAGCGTGGTCGCTTGAGGCGCGAGCGCAGGATCCGTAGCGAGGTTTGTGTTAAGGCGCAGTCTGGGTGGGGAGGGCGCCGGAGAGCTCCCAGAGTCTGGGGATGCAGCACCGCTGGAGGCGACGCGCTCGCCTCCAGAACTTGGCGTATGAGGTTCTGCCGGCATCGCCTCGGTCTCGTTTCCCCATTCCTCGTCCTCACCTGTAAAGACACACACCTTTAATTACAATTGAGGCATTGAAAGATACGTAAATGGAATTCCGAGTAGACATAAAAACAAATCGACGGTATCGGTTCCTATTAGTGTTGTTAATAGCTCAGCGATGCTACATTGGCAGTGGTTTTCTCGCGATAGTCGTCACTCGTCACGTTTCGCTCGGTATCAGTCGACGTCAGTCAGATCTGGCTTCGGTCGAGGCATACATTAGCGCTCCTAATTGAGACGTGCTCGCGGTATGTAAATTTCGCCGCGTGGGTGGGGAGCTGAGAGTTTAAATACGTTTGTTCTATTAGGATACAGAAATGCGAAATCGAGAGGTCGATCTGTCAATATGAACCGGTCGCGAGGCCGCTCGTCCATCAACATTGCGCGTGATTCCTTCAAGGGAAAACAGAACAAAAAGGTTACAGACCCTCTTGTAATTGGATCTGATTTCCAGAAAACGCTCGCTGACCTTCCTTTTTGAGCGACAAGGATCTCGAGCGAGCAAGGAATTAACCTATCTTTCGCGCAACGATCTCAGCTCAAAACGCCAATTAATGAGAGGCTCAACTTCATTCTCCGCTCCTGTGAAGATCATTATATGGGCACGACAGTGAGATGGACGCGACGATTGTCGAGCGGCTGCCATCTCGCGGTAACGAATTCCACTCGAATCAGACTGCGTTCGGGTCACGCTATCCTAGACGCAGGCTGTGATTGGTCGTTAGGATGCAGTGGCAGCTTGATTGGCTCGGCTAATGCCTGATTTATCTGAACTGCACGGTTAATGTCTGCTTCATAGCGAACCGCGAGTCTATTCGTTCGTTAGTTGCGTTCAAGCTCCCGTTTTTCGCTAAGTAAGTTATAAGTTGCGATTGTTCAGAGGTTGAATTTTCAATCAGATAGATGGCGTGACTCAGTGTCGTTTAAGCAGGGCTCGCAGACCGAACGTCGATTCGTTAAATGATATTCATCAGTGCCCTTTTGTCTTTATAAATATGTCAAATATAGTGGCTAAAAGTTCTTTATGTATGGGCAGACATGCAAATAATTATTTTGTTTGAATCGTTAGGACCCGCATTACTTCGAAAGCAAATTCTAGACGCGATACACGGTATCCTAAAGGTATGTGTTGAAATTATTTAAATGCACGTAGTATGTAATAACGCAAAGTAGTGATTTCGTCTAGTGTGTGGCAAGACACACAAAAAGACAATTTGATAAGCTGTTAGAACCGAAAACAATAATTTGTTAAACACAAAATAAAATCAAATATTTCGTTGAAACTTGAAACCATTTACCATTCAATGCTCGAAATGTCCAAACAAGCCACAAACGCTATTAAAGTGCCATTCAAAATTCTATAACCCGACAAGAGAACACGTGCTACAGAAAAAAACAACAGTCGCCATCTTGTCCTTACATTTATCAGATGGAAGATCAGGCTCCAATTAAAATAGTCGTGCATCGAGTCGGTCACAATCGAATCGATAGAGATCTGTGACGGCGGTGACCGATCACCTAGTTTATTCGAAATCTGATACTACCTGTGATTTTATATGCCTTTATACATATGATTAAACACCCGAACAACATACGTTTTGTTTCGTTGAATTAAACATGAATAATCGTTTTAACTCGACGTTCCTTTACATCTTTGATCTTTGAATATTGTTTTCCCGCCAATTCTAACAGTTAACATAAATGATATAAAGTACAGATATAAGCCATGGCCCATGAGTTTTTTTCTCAATAACATGGTAAGTTAAGATCAATTATATAAAGATTAATATTATTTTTTATAAATTACAGTTAATAATTACAAGAACTTTAACTTATAATAGAAATGTATGCATACCTTAAAACCTTTTTTGATTCTTGAAAAATAAAAAATGTTTATGGTACGAATAAGCGACAAGTATAGACTATGGAGTATTGTGTATCTGTCCGCGGCAATCTTGAGCGACAGGACGTCGTGTGTCACGATCAGACATTTGCATATCGGTTCCGATACTCAGCTGTTGCTGCTGTGATCGTACCTCGCTGATTTGGAGTGTAAGCTTCGAAGCTTGAGGAAAGATTAGTAGGTATTTGTAATAACAAATCGAGGCCGTTTGTTAACGTTAAATCTACTCGTTTGAACTAATGAAGACAGTTTCATCTTCGGTTAAATACTTAACTTTGTATTTTTGTTTTAACTATTAGGTAGATACATCAGGTGGATTGGTTTGGATTGAAGAATATATTTAATTAACTTAAGGGTTTAATACATATATGAATTCTTGTTACAACGATACGAAAATAGTTTTAACTCAGTTTCAAACTTAATGAACGTTGAATATAGACAACTTACAAAGACAATTGTAAGTTGTCATCAATCTAAGTTAACAAACGTAAATTAATATTTTACAAATTAGTAATTTATAAATTAAACGTGGAAATAGGGCACTCTCAAAAGATTTCCTTTAATGGGAAGGTTCAACACGTGCATAGAAAATGGGCCGCGAAAAAACAGTGTCTTACAAGAAATTGTGTGGAGTGCAAAAACGTCGTGGCACGGTAGATAAGAGCTTCCTGGCACGTCCTGTATAAATCTGGCCGTCGTGTGCTGATAGCGAACACTGCTAAATCAAATTATACTGACCTCTATTGTCGGTGCGTGGAATTATTGATAAATAATAATATATTTAAAAACTGCACTTTTATTAATATCTGTTCAGTCATATTATGTTTGGGCGCTAAGGTTGCTTTTTGACTGGTTAACTATTAAGTATAATTTTAGTGCAATGAAACGTCTGCTTCGCGTTGAATCTACTTTATTACTACATATTAAAATTACAAACATAATATGGTTGAACATATCCGCCCACCAAAGGACCTTTAATGTCCTTTCAAAAATTACATGCAAACCCTTAATATACTTTAACAATTTGGCACTTAAGCTTCATTAATTGGGAGATAGCAAAGATTAGATACAGATCGTTTTACAATATTATTTCAATTTTTAACACTATAAACTCTAGTTACACCATCTGATCCTGGATGTTTTTCAGTAATTCGTCCAAGGATCCATTTTCCAGGTGGCAAATTTTGTTGTTTTATCAGTACGATATCACCAATTTTAAATTCTTCTATTCTTTTTAACCATTTTGGCCGTTGCTGTAGATTGGTCAAGTATTCACTTTGCCAACGACACCAAAAATCGTTTAATAGCTTTTGTGTATATTGCCAACGGGCTAACTGCGAAATTTTGATATCGTTCAACTTTGGATGCGGTACAACTATTGGGGCTTCACCAATTAGAAAGTGTCCAGGTGTTAGTGGATCGAGAGTATCATCTGCTTGGCTTATATGGCAGAGTGGCCGTGAGTTAAGACAGGCTTCGATTTCACATAATACAGTGGACAACTCTTCGAAGGTAAGGTTGTTATTAAGAATTCGTTTTAAATGATACTTCATTGACTTAACTCCAGCCTCCCAGAGTCCTCCGAAGTTTGGTGAGTATGCAGGAATGAAGTGCCACTGAGTGCCATCATTTGCTAAGCTGTCTATGATTTCTTGGTCAAATTGCAATTTTGCTTCTTCCCATGCTTTACATAACTCTTTGTTTGCTCCTACGAAGTTTTTTCCTTGATCATTCCAAAGATGTGCGCATTTGCCTCTTCTTGATGTAAATCGTCTGTATGCAGCTATGAATGAATTTGACGTCATGTCACCGACTAGTTCTAAGTGAATTGCTTTAGTAGACATACAGACAAAAATCGCAGTGTAGGCTTTGTTTGTTTTGATACCTCTTCCTTTGTTCAACAAAATTTGAAATGGACCAGCGAAATCTACACCTGCATTGATAAATGGTCGAGAAGGTGTAGTACGAACGGAAGGTAAATCACCCATTAATTGAGTTTTTACCTTTGCACTTTCCTTAGCGCAAATTAGACATCGATGGATATGCTTCTTTGTCATGTCTTTTGCACGCAATACCCAATATTTAGAGCGTAAATAACAAAGCATTAGCTGAATACCTCCATGTAATGTTGTTTTATGAGCGTCGGCGATAATAAGTGAGACAAGAGTGTTGTTGTTTCCAATGATTATAGGATGTTTAGTATTTGCTTCTAAACTTGATTTTGCTAATCTTCCGCCCACCCTGAGCACTCCATTATTATCTAAAAATGGATTAAGCGTCTTCAAGTTACTGTTCTTTTTAATATTGTTCTTTTTCTTTAACGAATCTATTTCAGTTTCGAATTCTTCATTTTGCACTATTTTGATACATGTTAGTAACGCTTCTTCTATATCTTCTGTTGTGATTGTTATATTTTTATTATCCTTTTTAAATTTGATAACCTTTTTACAGAAAGCTATGGTTCTTAATAGTTCATTTAAGGTAGTAAATCTTTCAAATTTTTCAGAAAATCTCTTTTCTTCTTTAATGTTTGTCAATATGAGAGTTTTAATTCTTTCCTTTTTCTTTTCTAGATCTGTTGTAAATATGTTCTCGTCTGTTAAGATGATTTCTCCTTTTTGTAACCAAGTAGGTCCTTTCCACCAAAGGTTGCAGTGTTTCAAATCGGAGATAAACATACCTCTAGATGCAATATCTGCTGGATTTTCTTGTGACTGGACATGATGCCATTGTTCTTTTTTATGATTTGCTAAAATTTCTACTACACGATTGGCCACAAATGGCTTCCATTTCGTGGGATCACCAGACAACCAAGCTATGACTATAGATGAATCTGTCCATGCGAAAACTCTTTCCATCGGTATTCTCATGGCCTGTGTTACTTGGTTCAATAATCGGGATAAAAGCAAAGCTCCAGAAAGTTCTAATTTTGGCAACGAAATTGTCTTGAGGGGAGCCACTCTAGTTCTGGCTGTAATTAATGATGTTCTATATGAACCGTCCGTTTTCTTGACTAGGCAATACACCACGGCGGCGTAAGCTAAAATAGAAGCATCACAATAACCATGAATTTGAATTGTATCCATGTTAGAGCATGAAGTACATAACCATCGATCGATAGAAATATTATTCACATTCATAATATCTCGGCGAATCTTCAACCATTCTTCTTTCAGAAAAATGTTAAGATCCTCATCCCAATCAACCTTCTCAAGCCATAGTTTTTGAATTAATATTTTAGCTTGAACAATACTAGGTGCGATCCAACCTAAAGGGTCGAACAACTTTTGTATATCTGAGAGGATATTCCGCTTCGTGATTATGTTTTCTTCATCGACTTCAGGTAAGTAAACTGATTTTTTATGTAATTCTTTTTCAGGTACTTCTTCAATGTGATTTAATGTTTTATATTCGTTTATTACTTTCAGATATTCGTCTTTTAATTCTGGATTTCTACTAATTCTCTTTCAAGCTGCATTAATCTCTTAATTGCTGTTTCTTTTGTATTTCCTTCAGATGACAATGGTGCTTCAGTTTTAAACGGTAATTTAACTATATATCTTCCTTCGTTATTCCTAGCATGAGTTTCTTTATAAAATTCTTCACATCTCAATTCTTCTTTAGTTAAATTACGTTTTGTGTCTGTATCTATCTCCCAAATAGTTTTAATTAAATCATTAAAACTTGCATCAGTTGTGATATTCATTGCCATTATGGCTTTATGCTTTGGTTTCATGTTGATGTTTATTCCACCCATTACAATCCATCCCAGGCTGGTTTTCTGTGCGCATACTGTGCCTGATGGACCCTTGATTAATCCTTGTTTAAGAATTGCTGTATACTCTTGCACCCCTAATAGCAAATCCAATGCTCCGGAATCCATAAAATTTGGATCTGCTAGATTCAATTTCTCAAAGTGACGCAGTTCCTGTTGCAAATATTCTGATGAAGGTATGTTAAACTTTAATGGCTGTGACATCACGTAGGCGTGTATTGGTAGCTCAAAGTTAGGTTCCCAGCGTGACAATAAATCAAAATTGACTTCTTGTTTGATGTTTACCTTCATATTATCCATACCCGTGACGACCAAATTTACAGGTTTGCGTTGCAATTTTAGTGCTTGAGTTGCCTTTTGAGTAATAAAGCATGACTGCGACCCCGAATCTATTAGCGCCCTAAGTACAGTTGTGTGCCCATAGTTTCCCTTTATAACCACAATTGCGGTTGCTAATAGATTGATATGTTCTCTAACATTATGTAAAGCTGTCATTGTAGCAAGAGTCTTCTCCTCTTCCTTAGGTAATGTCATCGGTTGCTTGAGTTCTAAAGATGCCGACGCATTTGCTTTAGTTGACTGATGAAGAAGAGAATGATGACGAGCCTTGCATATTCGACATGAAAGAGGTAAATTACATCTAAATGCCGAATGCCCTGGAGCCAAGCAGTTGAAGCAGAGTTTGTTGTGTTGTGCATAGTGACTTCTTTCTGCAGGTGACATTTTTGAGAATGTTTTACAACGACATAAGCTATGATTTTCCTTACACATAATACAAGTCTTCTCTATAGACATGTGGAAAACACGTTCTCTTAACGGCTTGAGAGTTGGTTTAAAAGGTGGATTTAACAATTCTAACGTTCTAAATTTTCCTTCTAAAAACTTCTGTAATTCAAACCAGGTAGATAATTCTTCTTGACTCATATCATACGAAAATTGTTCCCATTCTTTGTGAGTATCTGGATCCAACCTTTGAACTACTAAAAATACAATTATAGGGTCCCATGACTCTGTGGATACCTTAAGATTTTGTAAGCTGTTTAAAACTTCATTTGTTGTATCTAATATTGCTTTTAATTGTAAAGCCGATTGTGACATAATTTTCTTTTGTGAAAATAATCGTTTAAATAATGAATTAATTATCACTCGTTTATTCCCATATCTAAGTTTTAAAGTCTCCCAAGCAGATAAGTAATTCGACTCGGTGATTTGGATGTGTTTTAACAAGGATGCTGCTTCACCTGTTATGCTGCATTTCAAATAATGTAGTCGTTGAACATTAGACAGTGACGTGTTATCATGTACCAGTGCCACAAAAATATCTTTGTAAGAAGGCCATTCTTCGTAATTACCCGAAAAAGTAGGTAATTCAATGCGCGGGAGTCGAACCTGTGATTGTACGTTGTGTTCGACTGCAGTGGAGCCGTTCCCTTGATTACAGGATTGTTGTCCTCTTTGAATTTCAAGACCTTCTAACATATCCCTGATGTCAGACACCATACATAAATATAAATCCTCGATCAAATAATAATCCTCATTGACAAAATATGGTAAAATTGACTTTTGTTCACGTGGCGTAATTTTTATTAAATCTAAATGTGCACTTTTATAAGTCTTCCAGTAACTTTCTATACATTCCATCCGTGTTTGTAGATAACCTTTCGTAAGTCTAGCCTTTGCACATTTTTTAATATTTATTTGAGTATTTTTTAATAGTTCATTATTATTCTCAAGTACACTTAATAATTGTTCCACATTTGCCATTATTTGATCACTTTAAAGTCACTTGCAAGTTGCACGTTCTATTTCAATATTATTCAAAAGTTATAAGTCTAAAAATTGCACAAAATAGTTGCTAAACGAGTTCCTTATCGCAATGGAATGCGTAGTCTATTGTTCCTTCGATGCAGCTCAGTAGACACAAGATCCGGCGAGATTGCGACCATATGTTGGGGCGCTAAGGTTGCTTTTTGACTGGTTAACTATTAAGTATAATTTTAGTGCAATGAAACGTCTGCTTCGCGTTGAATCTACTTTATTACTACATATTAAAATTACAAACATAATATGGTTGAACAACGCGAAGCAGACGTTTCATTGCACTAAAATTATACTTAATAGTTCACCAGTCAAAAAGCAACCTTATCGCCTCAACATATGGTCCTTCGAGCCGGATCTTGTGTCTACTGAGCTGCATCGAAGGAACAATAGACTACGCATTCCATTGCGATAAGGAACTCGTTTAGCAACTATTTTGTGCAATTTTTAGACTTATAACTTTTGAATATTATTGAAATAGAACGTGCAAGTGACTTTAAAGTGATCAAATAATGGCAAATGTGGAACAATTATTAAGTGTACTTGAAAATAATAATGAACTATTAAAAAAGACTCAAATAAATATTAAAAAATGTGCAAAGGCTAGACTTACGAAAGGTTATCTAAAAACACGGATGGAGTGTATAGAAAGTTACTGGAAGACTTATAAAAGTGCACATTTAGATTTAATAAAAATTACGCCGCGTGAACAAAAGTCAATTTTACCATATTTTGTCAATGAGGATTATTATTTGATCGAGGATTTATATTTATGTATGGTGTCTGACATCAGGGATATGTTAGAAGGTCTTGAAATTCAAAGAGGACAACAATCCTGTAATCAGGGGAACGGCTCCACTGCAGTCGAACACAACGTACAATCACAGGTTCGACTCCCGCGCATTGAATTACCTACTTTTTCGGGTAATTACGAAGAATGGCCTTCTTACAAAGATATTTTTGTTGCACTGGTACATGATAACACTTCACTGTCTAATGTTCAACGACTACATTATTTGAAATGCAGCATCACAGGTGAAGCAGCATCCTTATTAAAACACATCCAAATCACCGAGTCGAATTACTTATCTGCTTGGGAGACTTTAAAACTTAGATATGGGAATAAACGTATGATAATTAATTCATTATTTAAACGATTATTTTCACAAAAGAAAATTATGTCACAATCGGCTTTACAATTAAAAGGAATATTAGATACAACAAATGAAGTTTTAAACAGCTTACAAAATCTTAAGGTATCCACAGAGTCATGGGACCCTATAATTGTATTTTTAGTAGTTCAAAGGTTGGATCCAGATACTCACAAAGAATGGGAACAATTTTCGTATGATATGAGTCAAGAAGAATTATCTACCTGGTTTGAATTACAGAAGTTTTTAGAAGGAAAATTTAGAACGTTAGAATTGTTAAATCCACCTTTTAAACCAACTCTCAAGCCGTTAAGAGAACGTGTTTTCCACATGTCTATAGAGAAGACATGTATTATGTGTAAGGAAAATCATAGCTTATGTCGTTGTAAAACATTCTCAAAAATGTCACCTGCAGAAAGAAGTCACTATGCACAACACAACAAACTCTGCTTCAACTGCTTGGCTCCAGGGCATTCGGCATTTAGATGTAATTTACCTCTTTCATGTCGAATATGCAAGGCTCGTCATCATTCTCTTCTTCATCAGTCAACTAAAGCAAATGCATCGGCATCTTTAGAACTCAAGCAACCGATGACATTACCTCAGGAAGAGGAGAAGACTCTTGGTACAATGACAGCTTTACATAATGTTACAGAACATATCAATCTATTAGCAACCGCAATTGTGGTTATAAAGGGAAACTATGGGCACACAACTGTACTTAGGGCGCTAATAGATTCGGGGTCGCAGTCATGCTTTATTACTCAAAAGGCAACTCAAGCACTAAAATTGCAACGCAAACCTGTAAATTTGGTCGTCACGGGTATGGATAATATGAAGGTAAACATCAAACAAGAAGTCAATTTTGATTTATTATCACGCTGGGAACCTAACTTTGAGCTACCAATACACGCCTACGTGATGTCACAGCCACTAAAGTTTAACATACCTTCATCAGAATATATGCAACAGGAACTGCGTCACTTTGAGAAATTGAATCTAGCAGATCCAAATTTTATGGATTCCGGAGCATTGGATTTGCTATTAGGGGTGCAAGAGTATACAGCAATTCTTAAACAAGGATTAATCAAGGGTCCATCAGGCACAATATGCGCACAGAAAACCAGCCTGGGATGGATTGTGATGGGTGGAATAAACATCAACATGAAACCGAAGCATAAAGCCATAATGGCAATGAATATCACAACTGATGCAAGTTTTAATGATTTAATTAAAACTATTTGGGAGATAGATACAGACACAAAACGTAATTTAACTAAAGAAGAATTGAGATGTGAAGAATTTTATAAAGAAACTCATGCTAGGAATAACGAAGGAAGATATATAGTTAGATTACCCTTTAAAATTGAAGCACCATTGTCATCTGAAGGAAATACAAAAGAAACAGCAATTAAGAGATTAATGCAGCTTGAAAGAAGATTTAGTAGAAATCCAGAACTAAAACACGAATATCTGAAAGTAATAAATGAATATAAAACATTAAATCATATTGAAGAAGTACCTGAAAAAGAATTACATAAAAAATCAGTTTACTTACCTCACCACGCTGTTGTCCGTCAGGACAAAGAAACTACGAAGACACGAGTTGTTTTCGATGCTTCCTGTAAAGGCTCCAACAATATTTCACTTAACGAGGAGCTTCTGTCAGGTCCAGTTTTGCAAGAAGATTTAAGAAATTTAATCATGAGATGGCGTATTCATGCAATTTGTTTCGTCTCAGATATTCAAATGATGTATAGAATGATAAAAATTCATAGAGATGATGTTGATTACCAACGTATAGTATGGAGAGAAAATCCATCTGATGAGATACGTGACTATCGCCTTCTTACTGTAACGTTCGGGACAGCCTCAGCACCGTATCTTGCAGTAAAAACTTTGAAGCAACTAGCGATTGATGAAGGGGATAAGTTTCCTGAAGCAGCTAGAATGTTAAATGAAGATTTCTATGTTGATGATTGCATGTCTGGAAGTGATGACGTTCAAAAAGCAATTCAGATTAGCAAGGATTTAAAAGAATTGTTACGTAGAGGAGGATTCGAGTTGAAGAAATGGTCCTCTAATAATACTGAATTTATGCAAAGTTTAAAACCAGACGAAAGAACTACTAAAGCTCATTTCGATTTAAAACTAGATGGAATAATTAAAGCACTAGGGGTTCAATGGAATTTAGGGAATGATCGATTTGAATACAACTTAGACTTACCTGAAGTCGATGAAGAAAACATTATCACGAAGAGGAATATCCTCTCAGATATACAAAAGTTGTTCGACCCTTTAGGTTGGATCGCACCTAGTATTGTTCAAGCTAAAATATTAATTCAAAAACTATGGCTTGAGAAGGTTGATTGGGATGAGGATCTTAACATTTTTCTGAAAGAAGAATGGTTGAAGATTCGCCGAGATCTTATGAATGTGAATAACATTTCTATCGATCGATGGTTAAGTACTTCATGCTCCAACATGGATACAATTCAAATTCATGGTTATTGTGATGCTTCTATTTTAGCTTACGCCGCCGTGGTGTATTGCCTAGTTAAGAAAACGGACGGTTCATATAGAACATCATTAATTGCAGCCAGAACTAGAGTGGCTCCCCTCAAGACAATTTCGTTGCCAAAATTAGAACTTTCTGGAGCTTTGCTTTTATCCCGATTATTGAACCAAGTAGCACAGGCCATGAGAATACCGATGGAAAGAGTTTTCGCATGGACAGATTCATCTATAGTCATAGCTTGGTTGTCTGGTGAACCCACGAAATGGAAGCCATTTGTGGCCAATCGTGTAGTAGAAATTTTAGCAAATCATAAAAAAGAACAATGGCATCATGTCCAGTCACAAGAAAATCCAGCAGATATTGCATCTAGAGGTATGTTTATCTCCGATTTGAAACACTGCAACCTTTGGTGGAAAGGACCTACTTGGTTACAAAAAGGAGAAATCATCTTAACAGACGAGAACATATTTACAACAGATCTAGAAAAGAAAAAGGAAAGAATTAAAACTCTCATATTGACAAACATTAAAGAAGAAAAAAGATTTTCTGAAAAATTTGAAAGATTTACTACCTTAAATGAACTATTAAGAACCATAGCTTTTTGTAAAAAGTTTATCAAGTTTAAAAAGGATAATAAAAATATAACAATCACAACAGAAGATATAGAAGAAGCGTTATTAACATGTATCAAAATAGTGCAAAATGAAGAATTCGAAACTGAAATAGATTCGTTAAAGAAAAAGAACAATATTAAAAAGAACAGTAAATTGAAGACGCTTAATCCATTTTTAGATAATAATGGAGTGCTCAGGGTGGGCGGAAGATTAGCAAAATCAAGTTTAGAAACAAATACTAAACATCCTATAATCATTGGAAACAACAACACTCTTGTCTCACTTATTATCGCCGACGCTCATAAAACAACATTACATGGAGGTATTCAGCTAATGCTTTGTTATTTACGCTCTAAATATTGGGTATTGCGTGCAAAAGACATGACAAAGAAGCATATCCATCGATGTCTAATTTGCGCTAAGGAAAGTGCAAAGGTAAAAACTCAATTAATGGGTGATTTACCTTCCGTTCGTACTACACCTTCTCGACCATTTATCAATGCAGGTGTAGATTTCGCTGGTCCATTTCAAATTTTGATGAACAAAGGAAGAGGTATCAAAACAAACAAAGCCTACACTGCAATTTTTGTCTGTATGTCTACTAAAGCAATTCACTTAGAACTTGTCGGTGACATGACGTCAAATTCATTCATAGCTGCATACAGACGATTTACATCAAGAAGAGGCAAATGCGCACATCTTTGGAGTGATCAGGGAAAAAACTTCGTAGGAGCAAACAAAGAGTTATGTAAAGCATGGGAAGAAGCAAAATTGCAATTTGATCAAGAAATCATAGACAGCTTAGCAAATGATGGCACTCAGTGGCACTTCATTCCTGCATACTCACCAAACTTCGGAGGACTCTGGGAGGCTGGAGTTAAGTCAATGAAGTATCATTTAAAACGAATTCTTAATAACAACCTTACCTTCGAAGAGTTGTCCACTGTATTATGTGAAATCGAAGCCTGTCTTAACTCACGGCCACTCTGCCATATAAGCCAAGCAGATGATACTCTTGATCCACTAACACCTGGACACTTTCTAATTGGTGAAGCCCCAATAGTTGTACCGCATCCAAAGTTGAACGATATCAAAATTTCGCATTTAGCCCGTTGGCAATATACACAAAAGCTATTAAACGATTTTTGGTGTCGTTGGCAGAATGAATACTTGACCAATCTACAACAACGGCCAAAATGGTTAAAAAGAATAGAAGAATTTAAAATTGGTGATATCGTACTGATAAAACAACAAAATTTACCACCTGGAAAATGGATCCTTGGACGAATTACTGAAAAACATCCAGGATCAGATGGTGTAACTAGAGTTTATAGTGTTAAAAATGGAAATAATATTGTAAAACGATCTGTATCTAATCTTTGCTATCTCCCAATTAATGAAGCTTAAGTGCCAAATTGTTAAAGTATATATTAAGGGTTTGCATGTAATCTTTTGAAAGGACATTAAAGGTCCTTTGGTGGGCGGATATGTTCAGTCATATTATGTTTGTAATTTTAATTTAGTAATAAAGTAGATTCAACGCGAAGCAGACGTTTCATTGCACTAAAATTATACTTAATAGTTCACCAGTCAAAAAGCAACCTTATCGCCTCAACAATATCTAATAATCATAATTTATAATTACGTTGAATTTAATATCAAAACTGCCACGCTATAGCTAGAGTGAGACGTCGTCAGAACTCGTTAATAAATAAAAGTAGGTTTAAGAAACCAAAACTGCAAAGGACAACTTTGCTGTTGACCCTTTCAAGGTCACATCTGTCGTGATTACAAGTGGCAGATTTAAAGCAGTCCTAGGACACAATAGCTTTAGTTGCCTATTCAACCATTAAATTGCAATTTAAATAAATACAAATGCTTTTTAAACTATTCAGTCATTGTACATCTAATCAATTTTCATCACATTTCAATTTAACATAAAATACGCCATTGTACAAAATGATCGCATCCAAGTTTCGCGTAATCATAAAATCAGCAGCAACACGAATAAATAATGACGTATGCACTTCCCAGTTGCATATCTATGATCTTTTGCGGAATACTATCGAGTTACGCGAAAACTCCAATCGGATCACGAGGTGAATTGTTGAATACTCGAATTCACTTACTATTTTAGTCATTATTATTACCGAACCATACCATCTCATTTGCCCACTGAAGTACATGTACAGCGGTATGTATTTAAAGGTATAAAACCTTACCTATTTCGATTCTATATTAATAGAATACATCAAGTAGCTGTCAATGCAGACTTATGAGTATATACTTAAATAATATAAATTATCAAAAAATACTGATTTGTATTACTGTGTCAGAAATTCATCTTACCTAAAAATATCGTGTTTTAATAAACACGCACATAAGGACGTATTAAAAGTAGCGTAACTATAGACGTCATTAAGAAACATTTAACCCTGTTAACAAGGCAATGATTTAGCACATGGCAACCCTGCTGTGAACGATATCGCAATCGATTAATATTCGATCTACACGATGTACTCGATTCGTATAATTAAAATCGAGATCGATTCGATTGAGTGCGGATTCCGTCACGTTGTACTTCACGCGGCTACGCCTACTTTTGACGCCTCCAGGTGAGCGTACGCAAGTTATCGATAAAATCGATTTCATACCGATTTATTTTAGGACAGTTAAAGGTCGAGAACTGTATAAAGGAAAGCTTGTGAGAATAAAAGATAGCGATCAAAGTGTTCAACGAGATGTGGAGGTATATTAAATAAAAATATCTGATTAAAAAAATACCGTCCATGAACACATAAATAATTGTTAATTTTAACAATTCTTGCTTCCAGCTTTTCCTTGCCACAATACAGCTGAAGAGACGGTATTACATGTTCTGACAGACTGTCTTATGTATTACTACGATTGTAGGAATGAACACAACAGAGACAAACTTCAAAGAAATCATCTTGAAAAGCTTAAGTGTCACCTTTTCTTAAATATACGTAATACAAAAAGTTGTTAACAGAAAAAAAAAAACTTAATCATACTATGTAGTAAGTTACTTAATACCTCCGACGACAATGACGAGGAATTAGGCAAAGAAAAAAAATGTGTACGTGTACTAGTGTACACACGTAAGAAGTGAAACTTCTTTATGCCCTTATTTTTCGAAAAATGATCTACTATATGCAACTTTACAGAAATTGGTTAAATAAAGTTAAATTAGATAAAGTTTAATAAAAGGCTTTTATTATCATAGACATGAATACAAATACAATTATTTCATTTTAACTTATTACTGTACTACTATGTAGTACTAAGATTATTACAGAATTTCATTAATTGTAATAGAATTATTAGTACATATTACTATCATTGTTATCGTTATTATATATTTTTGTTACTAATGGCTTCGAATCTCTTCGGATCAACCGTGGTAGGGACAAGAAAAAGATGGCGCGTAACCTGCTACAAAATTTCTCCCATACGTCGATAAAGAAGTTTCACTTCAAAAGATGGCGCGTAACGGAAAAATGTGACGCGTAACGCAAAAATGTTACACTACATTTTTTTCCAACCCCGATGAAGAAGTTTCACTTCAATTATATCAATTAAAAAAAAAACATTACATCTAATGAATGATTTTTGAGTATTTTCTACCAAACTAATAATCCCTTATTAAATAGGGGTCATTATGAAATCGCATGTATGAAGGGTTCACTCGTGAGCCGTGTTTCGTATCGTCGCGCTTTGCATAGATTAAAAATTCGATAGTTATGCAAATGTCTGCCGTGTTTACTTGTTTCTCAGCCTCGGTGGGTTCCTATCAGACGTTGAGGCGATCAAGGCTCGTTTGACGATTATGATTTTCTATTAGACTAACTGCTGCCCTCTAGCGATTGCATTCTAGTAATAAATTCGAATCTATTAACAGGAAATTCTTACTAACTATATATTATATGAGATCAGATTCGGCCATTAAATTTTATCTTATAAAATATCTTATCAAAGTTGCAACTCGGATTTGAAATTTATTTAAGTATTGTTTAACTCAATTTAATACTTTACTCTTAATTAAATTGGAGTACTAGTTTAAATAATACCTTGCTTTACACAGTATTAATATTTTTAATTATACGAATAGTCGCGGGCTTCATGTATGTAGCACAACTGTTAATTTCCTTATTTCATATCTCGAAACAATCTCACATGTACAGTACAATTTTTATTGTAATTTCAAAGGAAAGAAATTATATATAACAGTTTGGATGTGGTAAGTTTTTTTAATATTTCATTAATAAATATCTGTCTACATTTTTGGTTTTCTTTTAAGTTAATAGTGAATAACAAATTGTGATAATTAAAATTCAAGTCACTTCTTATATGAATTCAAAACATTTACAACAAGTAAAGAACAAAAATTATTTAATGCGTTTTTGTACACAAGAACGGAGTATTTCCCCTTAAGCATATAGTGTCTCTATTGTGTGTATGTAGTGTTATTGGACACTTTCTTATGTTAAATATAATTTTTAGTAAATTATTTATTAGTCTTAAGTTAGGCTAGATCGACAATTTATTTAAAAAAAATGCTTCGCCATTTTTATTTTTCCCACATCTACGAAAGAAATTACACATAGTAACACCTTATGAATATTAACTTGCATTCTACATCAATCATAGAGGTCACTGCGATCCCAACGGTTGATTAGACCACTCGTTTGTTAGAAAGGGTTAACTTGAACGTACTGGACATGGAAATGTGGGTTAAAATATCGTGACGATAACGGTTAATAAAGAGTTAATTAATATAATGTATAATTATTCTATGTTCTACACAATGTTGAGGTAGTACAGACTGCTTTCAATAGTAAGATTTCTAGCAAAAGGAGAAATATAGTTGATAATTTTTCTATTAAAACAATAATTTAAAACACTATCGGTTATATTGTATAAGGAAGTACAGACATATTAACTTAGGTTACATAGAAGTGGAGGATTTAATGGCTATTATTATATAACATTTACACACACGAACGCACACATGTCCACCATTCGCCCAATAGCATTTATTTATTTTTTACCATATAGAGTACTGAAGAGCTGGCACAAGTAATTTGTATTTACTTAAAAAGGGTCCACAGATTGTATATAATTTTAATTATTATGTGATAGTCAATTTTGAACATATATATAACTAGTGGACCCCACAGACGTTGTCCTGCATGATATTTCAAGCTATTAGGATATTAAAGTATGAAAGTACCGACTGCAGCGCCACCTGCCGGGCTGATTTGTGAATCTAAACCATTCCCAGATCCCCTTGAACACACACAAAAAATTTCATCAAAATCGGTCCTGTCGTTTGAGAGAAGTTCAGTGACATACACACTCACAGAAGAATTATATACAGACGTAGACATCTAAGCAACCAAACGGATCGAGGTGCCACACTTTGATATTACATTATAAGTTTTATCTGTTATTATTAATCACTAGCTGACCTGGCTAACTTCGTTCCGCCCTACAACCTTATAATATCGTTGTTACTTTAATTTAACTTATTTTAGGATTTCATTAATGTTAAGTATTACATTAATACAACTTTTTTGCAAATACAGAAATGTTTTATTGCTTGCCATTGCGAAAGAAGAATGGCAGTTTTACACATTAGGCATCTTCTCTCTAGCGTCAATATGGCGATACTGCATGTTAAGCACTTTCTGACATCCAACATCTTTTGATCAGGATCAAAGCATGGTTATGCATCTCCTCATTCACCTCAAGATCGGAATTTCTTGAACTGACACGAATTCGACGTAAAATGATGCGTAGTTTTGTCAACAGATGGCACCATATGGTTTTTGCATTCGTAAAATTAATTAATTAATTTATTGTTATTCGATAACTTATCCGATATTTTATTGCTTATTCTGCTATTCGGGACGGAAACAAATCCAACAAATCAAAAACCATGGCAATCGGTCCAGCCGTTCTCGAGTTATAAGTGCTGTAACAAACACGACTTTCTTTTATACATATAGATTATGAAGGCTGCATACTTTCCTCTGTGATAATATATATGAGTATTTAATAATTAAAATAATTATCTTTTTATATTGAGTGATATAAATAATACATCCCTTACTGCACAAACAGAATAAGGTACTCCTTGTGACGTCACTGCTCAACTAAATTTAATTGAATAACCGCTAAATCATTTGTAAATAAAATCATCTTATGAAAGGTGCTTAAAATCGTTATTACAGACATTCGATATTAGAACGGCACTATCACGTCAAAACGATCTCATTGTTACAACACTATCTCGATAGGGATACCATCTATAAAAATAATTAACTCCACCTTAGAACATCGTGTTACGGCTACTCCCATACCAATTACTACCAACAGGACAACTCCAAAAAAGTCATTTAAATTAGCGGGTTCCGTTACTATTTATATAATTATTAGTTTTTGACTTTATTCATGAAATATTTGGATGGATTATTAAAAAAATATCAAGGGGAATGCGTTTAGGACTGCGCTTTAGCAGTCTTACCCACTGAAGCTTCTTATCACCTTCACTAAGAATCCTGAAGCGCGTAAGCATTCTACGAAATCTACAGCAACCCGTCTGACGTGTGACGTGAGAGACGTCATACTGTCATCATCTTGATTATATTTAAAAAAAACTCATATACTTATTCGAAATTTAAAATTATTCAAATTTTGCAAACGTGCGTAGAGTAGAAGCTCCAATTAGCTATGGAATATATTGACCTTCTTACTCACGCGTCACATAAAAATAGTAAATTTGATCACATTATTGAGACGTCTGATATTCGTGTTCAAGAAAATCATAATTAATGTATTGAGGCGTAAGAAATGTCGTGAACATGTAATTTCTAGTACTTATTTAAAAGTTAATCTAAGGCATTTATAAAGGCGAGTTCGAGCGGCGGAGCATTAACCTAGTCATAAATAAAGGCAATATTTTTTACGGATCCCCAGAACTGTGAACGTGTTAACAAGGCTTTGATGGATCGAGTTTCGATCTAATATGTTAAGGCTAAACTGGCCGGTCGGCAATATATCGCTTATAATTACCTGCTACTATTTATAAGAAAAAAACGCATGAAATAAAAATCCTTGACAAATTAAAAAAAGATCCGTACAAATTTGTGTTTTTATTAATTTTTATTACACTTACTGGAGATATAGCTGGCAATATAAATTACAAAGTAATTTAACAAAAAATAAGGACATCAGACAAGATAGCTATACTTAACTTTTATCTTTCCGTTAGTATTTATTCTTAATAAACTCGAATTTAATCGTTCGTCGGCTGCGTTATCGCGGAAATTGCCAGCGTTCGCCAAGAGATGGCGCTGATAGCTGCTCCTTCACGATAATTTGTATAATTAAAGAAAATCGGTCGATTGCGATCACTTGATTTAATCGAACGTTATTTATATTCGAGTGAAGGTTCCAAATTCAATAGATCTGGGAAGATAGTGTTTAAAAAGGTTTATATTCCTAATTTAGTGATGACCGAAAGTTTGAACTATTTTTAATTTATTTATTCCGATTTTTTTAAGGAAATACATTGACCGGTTAGACGAACAATGACAAAAATCTAATCATGAAATATTAGTGCTGAGGCGCATTGGATAAACATGGTATCGCAAAAAAATTCAAGTCGCTCGATTGTGGCGGGCGGGCGAGAGTTCGAGATTTGAAAATTAGCATTTTTGTCGAATAACTCTGCGGTGGTGTCTCGGTAAGCGCCCGATACGAGCCTCGCCGGTTGCCGCTTTTTTCAGTTTTTTAAACGGATTGGACTTTAAAATATTTCTCTATTCCCTGACATAGTCTTTAGCATTTGAAAGATACGCTTTCCGATTTGTTTTATTGTAACTATTCGGTGTAATTTACAACATTCCAAGCATAAATAAACGAAATTAAAACATGTATTGGGGCAATGTCCGACCATAAAAATTTAATCTTTTAGTATTTATCAGGCGTCCATATTCGGCTATTAGAGCCTGTCTATCTGGGCTTAACGTTGATATCTCTAATTGACTGACGTGGGAGGATCGAACTAGCAAAATCGAAGCTCTAAAATGCGTTGACCCTTTATCTTCACTCACAGCCACGTTCATTGGGCCAGAGCCGAATTTATGTCGTCGAGTAATCCAAGCCCATTTGTATAGATAATTTTTATTATTGCCATCTCTTCGAAGCCGGCCGCTCGATAACACCAAGGAAAGAGTTCGTAATGACTATTTAAGTAAGGAAGATGTATTTCTTTGGGCTGTCGATAAGTTTTAAAAGAATTTGTAAGAGGAATTCGTTTGTTAATCTGAACATAATAAGTAGGGTTGAGCACAATGAATAAGCAATAATATTTCCTACAGTAAATGTATTAATAATCAATATGAATTAATAAAGTATGGAAACTGGGACCATTAATGTTTTTAATTACAGCGATATCGCAAAAATACTCCAATACGAGTTTTTATTTTAATAATGACAACGAATTCCATTGAAATCACGATAACAAGCTATTAAGTTATCGAATTGTACATATTTTTGCAATACAGAGGATGCAAATATGATAAATCAAGCCGATAAAACTTCCATTTACCGGTATTCACGTCACGGTATTATTTATTTAATGTCCGACTAATCGATAAACAAAATTATTCAGCATCTCATAAATATTAAAGATTGCAACCCTACCATAGACAAGTATGCATGTAAACTATTTTTAACATGGCCACACTGAGTTTATCTGCCCCCGCTCTTATGTCCGCGTTATCTTGGCCAGTGCATTAGTCTTCGATAATAGAACGATAAAACAGATCGTCTGGCGGCGCCATGTTCGATTTCGATTATACTCAAAACAAAAAAAGAATCGATCCTCGCGATAATAATGTCATGCCACGCTGTCGCTGTTAAAAGACTTAATTGTGGATTGCTATGTACCCAATAAAAAAAGATAAATAAGTATCATAACCGAAACATCAACAACAGCATAAAAACTGTAATATTAACTCAATAAGGTATTTTAACTTTATAAAAAATAACTGCTCAGAATTTTTAAAACTATAATCTGTTGTTTGAAAGGTCTTATGGCGGCATTAAAGTTACAAAGTGACAAACGAATTCGCGGTATTTTTTTTAACAAAATTTACGGAGGATTGCAAAATTCGGACATATTTAAGGTAAAAAATAACTCTCGTGTCAAAATTAGGTCAGACTAATTAATAAAATCACATCGCTATTAATAATTTTCAATACGCGTCATGTCTATTTAACGTAAAATGGCGCTTAAATTTCCCGCCGAAACGTGGTTCGTGCGTCGTTTTTCATCGCCTTTGTTTTAGCAACATTAGGTTATTTATCGCGTCCCCTCAAAATATCCTTAACATGGCACTCATTATAACGCTGAAAGACTGAAATTTTGTCGAATAGACAGAATAGTGTGATAAGCTAATGATGGTATTTTAAACCGCCATTTTGGGTGCGTTTTGTTAATGTTTAATAAAATAGAAAGGTTTCGCTACGTTACTATTATTTTGTTTGTTTTTGACCTAATATTAACATTAAAGCGATAACTAAGGATTAATTTTGACATTAGTAGAGGAAAGTTAGCTTTTAGACAGTGTTAAAATACAAACGCTTGAGTAAATAATAAGTTTAAAATATAGCTAATAGCTCACCGATTTATAGAGAGAAGTGTTAGCCTAATGGGTGAGCGATGCTGAAACCGGAAGTCATTCGCTTAAACCTGGGCTCACCAGGGCACCAATGTTAAATCCATTTCATCTTTCTACCAATAAATTGATATTTCTATTGTGCGCAATTAAAAATTTCTCGTTTTTTATATGTAAATACATATATTTTTTCATCAGCATCACTTTGATGGCTCAAAGTTTTCCACGGTCCGCTACACAATACACTTTCTTTTACGAGCTAGCGAACTGTGGAATCGACTCCCGGTGGGCGTCTTCCCTGAGAGATACGACCTCCAATTTGTTAAAGTAAGAGTATACTCCTCCCTCAAAGGCCGGCAACGCACCCACTAAAATGGATGTCCATGGGCTGCGATGACTGCCCTTTTTGGGCTTCCCGTAGGATGATTTCCCCCCCTTTACTATTAAGAAAATCTTCTAATATTAAATGCAGATGCAGAAATATGTCTGCCGTCATGCCTACTTTGAACTTCAAATAATCATAAAAAATATTTAATGGATTATAAAATTAAAGAGACATTATATTTGACATAAACAATATAAATCCTATAAAGATAATATTTGTAAATATTCATTAGAGGATGTGGTAAATGATGAACGAGAACAATTTTTAAATAATAAGAAAGCGAATGGCAATTTAAAAGATAAGGAAATAGCTTAAAGCAATAAAAAAGATAAAATTCTAATCTATGTAAATTTTGGAATAATCGATTGTTGCTAAATTTATGAAGGTAACACAAAACTAGGTATAGACTTTATTTAAATATGTGCTTTTAAAATAAGAATGGATAAGAGTATAGATTATAGACGTTTTTCTATTATGTCTCTGCACGACATGACACAACATTATAACAACTCATAAGAATTTGATACGCCGAGTATTAAATATTTATAATATTTTGTTTTATTAATTTAATATTTCAAAACATATTTTATGAATTCGAAAGAGCAAGGACGCAAATATAAAGAACAGAACACACCGGGCGATCGCGATCGCAGCTATCGGCATCTCAGTTTGTTCTCACATCATTACCCGCGCCGACGGCTACAAATTTACATCCAGCACAATGGCTATCCGACATCGAGGAATCATTAAGGTGATCCCGATAGCGCCATACACCCTCCACGGCCTATTCTATCACAGCAAAGCAATCACGACCTTAAACAGTTTACATAAGCTCCCTAATATTTTTCCTATAATCAGGCGGTTACGATGAATTTTGACGCTTGTGAAAGAAAGTCATAAATACTGTATCGTACAAAGGATTGTGTGTTTACTGGCTAGTGTAGTAGAGGAGAGTTTATCTTGATAGTGTTTTAAGGATCACGCCGGACTATCAGCATTACAATGGACACTTAATAGGCGATTGAAAAATACGCTATCGTTATTTTTGTTGTAATACAGAAATGCACAAGCATTTCTCTGAGTAATATAAAATTTAATCCTTACTTATATTCTACAAACCAAATTTAGTTTGTTTTAGTTACGTTTTATATTTAAACCTGTCAATTGTATATTTACGTACTTGTACGTACGTATTAGATTCATTTAACGATAGCCTTTTAATTTAAAGTATAATTCATTTAATAGATATGTTTATACAAATTTAACTACATTCCAATAAGCAAACGTAAGTTTTTCTCTATTTCTTTTAACAAATCATTCAAATGATAATACAATAGCATGATCATAAAACTATTAAAAATACCATTTTTGGATGAATTTTGCATACAATACTCGCGGTTCGTTAAAAGCGCGGCGGGTTTGACGCGCGCAAACGTATCGTGCAATCGGAGCCTAATTTGCTTCGTGCGTTATTCATCCACCTTGTTATCCTGTCCATCTAGATTCTAGAATATTACCAGACTAAAAAACATACTTTTTTATATACATTCTTAGATACCCCGTAAATCTGTGGTTTTCAATAAATTAGACATTTAAAAATTTCTCACAGAGTATACCTACTATACATTATAAGATTTATTTTGTCTATGAAATCTATCATGATTAGACAATTTTACATTGAGATATCTATAAAGAAATTACCTAATATATCTATATGGTCTAAGATCCCGCTATACAACGACCTTCACCGAGATGCTTATTTAATGAAACTTATTTTATATATAATTTAATATGTCAATAAATATAATCCATATGGGTTGCCTAGCAAATTTCAGTCCAGAGTATGTTTAATTAATTTAAAAAAAAAATATTTTTTTAAACATTTCACCGGTATGATTATTAGATAAATTCTATACCAATCGAAAGTATGAAGCCCATAGAATATGCAAAAGTTAGGTTGTTTTTAATCAATTAATTATTTATGTGTATATTTTTTATGTGGCACTAAAGTATATATACATCTTTAGTATAAAAGAAGGTTATAGTGATACATATATAATACTACCCTGATTAAAAATATTGATTGAAAAAAGTTCAAAAAATTTACTACATGCAAATTATTAAAAAAAAAATTTTTTTTTAATATTAATTAAACATACTCTGGACTGAAATTTGCTAGGCAACCCATATGGATTATATTTATTGACATATTAAATTAAATATAAAATAAGTTTCATTAAATAAGCATCTCGGTGAAGGTCGTTGTATAGCGGGATCTTATACTAATACGTTCAAATTAAAGTAAGAAGTGTAAAATAGCAGATAAGTACATTAACATTTGGTAAGATGTACAAGAGCACATTAAGTTTTATGGACAGTTTAAAAACAAAAAAAACAAAACAATTAAATCGAACACAATTATCTTTTCATCTCAGATCCGGTAGTGATATCCGAACCACAGACAATAACAAGATGACGAAAACGGTGGAAACAATTGGTCCTATTAAATACAGATAAGTGAAAACACGGCAGCCGAACAAAAATACCAGAGATAACAGAGATCGAATCTGTAAACAATGGTTTTGGTATCCACGCTCTCATTAACTAGCCTCCTATACTGCAAATTATACACTATGGTTAAATGTATCTTTATAGTACCTTGTTGGTTGTTAACTTCAGAGTTCAGACTATTTGATGGTATTTCTAAAATAATATTACTCTTTCGGTAAAATCAAATATTGTACGGAATGTGGGTAACATTTTTTTTGTAAAAAATCCGAAAATGAAAGTCAAACTTTTGACGTTACTAATAACAAAATAACCTTAAAAAAAAATTATCAATTTTAAGGAACAGACGCTTAAGTATTCAATGTCGAGACTTAACCTAACCTAACTAAAATTGTATATTCAAAAATTATGTAAATATGTCCTTAAAAAGTTATATTTTATGTATTCAAACCATTTTTACCTCGTCGTTAGATGGCGCGATTAGCTATTGATGACAATACAAACAGAAGACGGGGTTGCCATGTGCAATGTGGTCACTTTTTTGATTCACGATTGTATTGTTATGAAGCGATTCATATCAAGTCAAAGACGTGTTTTATGTGTCACCATTGTGCAAAAATCAATCTCATACACCTGCCCGGTATTTTTTAAGTCTTTAAACTTTCTTTTGAACTGATTTATAAACTAAAACGAGACTATTTCGTCATCCTTTAATATCCTAATGTTTTTAACCCCGCAGTAATTTTCTTATATGTTCTTTTATAAGCCTTTTTATGTAAATTTTATATTGTGCCTTCCAGTCTGAATATATGTAACATATTATGTTTTGAAATTTGCTTAAAAGTTAAAATTGTTGTACGTGTTAAAATATAAGGTTACAAAATGTCAGTGTAATAACTGAAGTGCATTTTGCATGGCCAACATGAATTTAAAACGCATTTGAAGTCGTTAAGGATGTGAGCCGGAGGCACGGACAGCTTACCGCGATGGTTGAACAACACTTACCTGTAAAGAAAAAAAATATGTCTTATTTCTATTATGACAATGTGGGCTTAACATAGATAATACACTTTGGATAGATATAGACAAATAAATGTCTAAAAAACCTAACAACGTCAAAGTTCCCATAACCTATGTATTAGTAATCGTGAGAAACGTTTTAAATTTAATATTTAAGTGGTCCTTTTATTTATCTTCTAACCCAAAACAAACTTGGCCACAGACCTAGTACCATTTATTATATATTCTGTGACATAACATAGTCTGTGACCCAATTCACAAGTAATATATATCAAGATCGTTATCTCCACTACACACGCACTTTTCGCTATAAAAATGCGCTTTGTCAACGCCCAACATGAATTATTTTAAGTCCCTTGGCAGTACTCACGATAACACACATAAATAGTCGGATAGAGTAAATATTAATTTAGATTGCATGTTCTGTAATACCTAATTTATATCCTTTAAATTTTTTGGTTAGACATTTGTCTATGATCACCCAAATAGAATTTTTAGTCTTTTAGCAATATAACTACAGACTATAACGTTAAACAATACATGACATAATAGTCTGTAATAGGTAATATTATTCAAATAATAGAAGGAATTACTACTACTAAGTAACTAAGTATTAAGCAGGTGTAAACCATTTCGATTGCTATATCCGGTTTAATACAATACAAATTTCAAGCGAAGCCGCAAAAGCTTGAAATAAAATACATGCGTTGTCGCGTCATTGTCGTAGACAATAACGATGTCACGGCGTAGCACGCATCACGCGATGCGTGACAACTGACGCGCTACTAGGCTACGGGAATGCATGTGCTACGCTTTATGATAGTTCCTGGTTCGTATGAGTTGTGGCTGTCGTAATTTTGCACCTATTACTATAGTAAACAGTATAGTATTTATGATGTAATTACAGGGATAATGCCTTAAGGGTATATGACATTCAGCTGCAGATTATGAGGTCAGGGACCTTGCTGAAGCTTCAGCCAACATTGCTCTTAATGTGCGATAAGTCACAAATATCTAGTTGATTTAGAAAATTTAATTTAAATCTGTGGTTTATATTCGTTGCGGTTAATATATTTAAATGGCAACAATTTCTAGTACTTAAAGAGATTATTATCGTTGTAAAAAAGGTATTCTATTAGGTATTCAAAATTCAAGACCTCTCATAGTGCCGTGTGGGCGCTGATGATATCCATCTAGGCATTGTCAACTTGCCTAGGGTAGGGTGAACATTTTACAACGTTCGTGGGATAAAGGTTTAAGATAAATTTTAGTCCCAAATTAAAAACTCATTCTTGAGACACATTGCCATAGGAAAATAAAATAAAAGAAAACATGTATGCAATTCACAGGCGGTAGAACCTTCAAAAAATTTGGTTTGCTTCCTATCTCATTTTGTCCCACGTTAAATCTTATGAATTTATGTATCTCTTTTTTACTGTCGCTTTTTCGTTTCATCGACTTTCAAATTACAACGATGGTAAAGAAGTTTTCACTTCAAAATAACCAATATTGTCCCAATAAACTAAAGAAAACAGTCATAAATTTATTAGAATCAATGCTTAAAGTCATTTCCGAATTTTTCCGATTTTAATAAATACCTTAATTATTTAGGCGTTTTAGGGAAGCCTGCCCACTAAAGTATTTCCCATCAAATTCGACTTAGGGTCCTTCAATATAAGAGACTACACTTGTAAAAAGGCCGGCAACGGACTTGTGTCTATGGGCGGCGACACTTAACACCAGGTGAGCGTCCTGCCCGTTTACCCCGTGTTATATAAAAAAATAAATTTGATTATAAATTGACCCCAAATTATGTAATTTTCAACGAAACGGTACAAATCCCAAAATGATGGTTACCGTGGGTCTTAGGTCTCTGCAGTTAATAGATTCCCCGTATCTGTTTGTGCTCAGTGTTGTTCGAGGATTTATTGCCAACGAATCGATTATTACATCCAACACTGTGATGTTTGGATTTTTGATTCAACTATGATTATTCGCTTTCGACAATCACAAAGAATTTAATGTTTAGGGTGGATGTTTGATTTTTCCTTAAGTTATTTAATTATTAAAAGAATCGTTTGTATATAATTAAAAATAAATGGAGTTTAAATAATAAATAAAATATCGTAAGTTAAAATTAAGTAGGTAATATATACGATTTTTATATTAAATTAACACAAAGTAAGCAAATGTTGTAAAAAAAAATATTTGTCTTCGTATTATGGTAAATTTAATATACTATACATATACATATAGTATGATGAATAATAAACGAATACAAAAAACCTGTGACGCTACAACCTTTTAATGTCTGGGCTGGTCTGTTTCTCTAGGCAAGTGTATGATACATATTGACTTTTTGAGTCTAAGGCCAATTTCCTCCTTCACCGTACGAGAGTGTTAAATGCGCACATAGGCTTAAAGTTCATTGGTGACGGGGTTCAAACCTACGACATCTGGGATGGAAGTCGCTGAAGGCATAAGGCCAACACTGCCTATATGATAAAAAAAATAATAAGAATTTAATAACATATTTCATCAAATGAGCCCGTTGGAAAATCTCATTTCTCCGTTCGCCAAATTAAATGGATAATTTAAACGTTTATTTAGTTATGGCGTAGGTTGCAAAAAACACAAGAGTATCGACATCCACAAGACACAGCATGCAAATGTCGCAATGGTGCGTGGGCGCATCCATCTACCACGATATCTTCAGCAGTACTATCTTTGACTCGTGGGTGGCTTTGTTTCGTTTTTTACTGATTCAGACAAAGACAAGAAATTGTTAGCAAAATTTATTTTTGAAGTTATACTTCTTTAGGCGCGTTATGAAAAATTGATGAGAGTGATATTTTAGATGCGCGCACCGTGACACAAAATTAACAGAATGAAGTTGCCCACGGAAGATGCTACGGCATTGGACATAATTTAAAAACAACATTCGAATAGCAATATAAATTATGTTACACTTAATGTAAGAGAATAATAATAAATATTTATTTATTTAATTTTTAAAATGTAAACTGAACTTTATTGACTATAATGACTCCTTTTCCAGTCTTTGATTATTTAATTGTAATTAATTATTTGCATGCAATCAAAATCTATTTTTAATAATGCCAAAGAAGTATAACTTCTTACGCGCGTACATAAGTAGGTACACGCACCCTTTTTTATTGTTATTAAATGTAGTCGCTAAGTTACATGGAAATAGTACTTTTTACATTTATATACTTATTATAGCTGTTAAATGCCTTGTGTCAATTTTAAAACATTATTTAACTTTAAGTTGAAATGATTATTTTGAAGGTTAATAATAAGACTCGAGTTTATTCATTAATTTATTATATTTCACTGTCAACCGATACATTCGGTATTTTTGATATGGGGGGAAAATGAGCCAACGGGGCATTCATAAAAGGAGATACCGCAGATGATAGACCTCTTTCGTCGGCCTTTGAGCGAGGAGAAAGCTCCGACTATAAAAGTTTTGTTACAATTATTTCAAATAAAATCATATTAGTCAGACGAATGTCAATATTTGAATATTAAAGTTATATTAAGGCAGGATTATTAGCGGAAACTAGGAAAGCGCTGTGCAAGTCTAGGCTTTGCCAGTATAAGCTGAGCCTAAGCTGCCTTTTGCCTCAAAATTAATTATCACACACTATTAATCAATTACCTACAGTTAATAAGGGTAATCTGTTTAATATTTACGTCCTTATTTTGTTGTATTAGATATTTATTCATAACTTTAAGGTTCATAGATATTTTTATTCTGTGGGAATAGTATCCCAATTCTTCGCATAGAAATCAACATCTAGAAATACACATTTGAATCATTACATCAAAGCTATGATAAGCGAGACGTAAATATATTGAAGCTCAGATAAACAGACAGAACGTTATCGTTAATGCGCGTCTAATCGATTTGTTATCGCTGCTAAATATAAAACTGAATATATCTTATCGCACTTTTGGGAGTGCGGGTGTCCATTGTAATGCTTAGGAACGTCTTAAGTCAATAGACAGTCTATCCAGTAGTCCACAACATATGCTGTAAAGAAAAATGAAAATAACTCTATATAGTATACTGTTAAATTGAAAAAGAATGTATACCGTAAAAATGTTGTAAAATATATTAATTGGCATGAATTTTCTATTTTATATTGGAACTAGCGACACGCTCAGCTTCGCACGGGTAACCCTGACCCGTATACGTTAAAAATATATACCTAAATATTCCTTATGAATCAATCTATTCTCATATTATATTCAGTAGTTTTTAAATTTATCGCGAACAGATAGATGTGGCAGAGGACTTGTTTTATATAATATAAAAGTTATACATATATATTATATATACGTATGTATGCTAACGTCGCAAAATTTTTTGTAGCCATTATCAAGCTCTACAACATATCTCTAGAACTTGATTATATATCTCTCATCGTTACGGCAGCGTTTTCAAGAAAAGTTTTCAGTCGACAGGTTTTTTCCATCTTGTTTTGCAAATGTAACTACCACAAAAAAATCGTTAATAAACAACGTGTTTTTCTATTGGTAAAAGAATTTTCGAATTCCATTGTCTTGATCCAGAGATTACCTCCAAGAACTCCAACTATACTTGTTTATAATGTTAGTATAGATTACATACTTACAATAACTTAACCAATCGCTAGTCACCACAGATTGGGTGCTGAATTAAATAAGGACATATAGATTATCTGTCCACGTGAAGATATAATCCAATATGGAAGCACGTAATAAATATCCTACACAGAGCTATCATGCTCTTCTATTTAGGTAAATTCAATTCGACGACATTTCACGACCGTGACTAGGAGTTAAAAGCGGTTAATTCATGGGCACGTTACGTTTATATCATAGAAATGTTATGTTGCTGGTGTTGTAATTCAGGTATAATTGATGACTGTATATGTATTCGCACTTAAGATGAGAATTGCATAAAATTAAATTGAATAAATCTAAAATACTAGTAAAAGTAAAGAAGATAACACATATAAAAGTAAAAGAGTGATATTCATACTTTAGACTTAGCGCTAAGTACGACTCCAGTCAAAAACTTATTGAATTTGGACATTTTTTAGATATATTTATTTCTTTATGTATTTCGTAATCCTACAACTAATATATATTATATATAACAAAAACAAAAATACTAAAGATATAACTAAAGGTGGAATACAAAAGGTTCAACAGGTACATTTATGAGAGGAAACAATAAAAAAACAATAAAAAAATTAAATACATTTAACTAAGTAATATCTATTCGGCTGTGTTGTGTGATGGTGAGAAAGTGAAGGTATTTATATACAGGATTCATAGTCGTGTTACTGAATCGTACTGAAAGATACACAATATTTTACACGCTTATGATCTGCTTAATATATAGAACACGTGGCTCATAAAGCAGTTCCCGAAACGAGTAAATGTAGAGCAAATTAGGAAATGCGAAAACATTCCTCCGTATAAGTGCATTAATGTTCTCACGAAGTCAATTTCATCCGCGTGAATTCTGCGAATTTGCACATGATATCAAAATCATGCTTTAATTCATGAGCCAAGACATTTAGGATATTCCTATTTCGAAATGCCACGTTGTGAGATTAAAACTTTTTCAATGAGAAAAAAAAATGTTCTCTATGGATAAAAAAGACCGGGCTTTTTTAAGAATTCTAAACATCTGAACACAAAGAAATTCTCATCCAATAGAAATACTTAAAAGTATTGCTTGCTTATTTTTTAGCGTTAGATCAATTTTGTCAGAACATATTTCTGTCATTAATAAAGTTTATATTTCCTAATCGGGAACACGCGTTTTAAAGTCCGTGTCATTCAACAATGGAACCTCGTCCAACCGGACTCAAAACAAATCTAATTTTTTCTTGAAATCCTTCATATCTCCTCGAGATATTTATTACCTAATTACAAAATCGTATTGTTGCCATTTATAACTTATATTATTCAAGATATCGTTTTATTGGTCGCGATAAAGATTCTTAATGCTTATTTTATTTGCGAATTGATCTCGGTAATGCTTATTTTCTGTTCTAGCTTTAATGATTTGAGAATTAAATAAATGTAAAGTTTTTATAGATTTAATTTCAGTTAAATGGGTTAAATCAATTAGCTTAATCGTTCTTTGTTCTTTGATTGCTTGGTTGGAGAAAAAACTGAATTTTGCCGTGACGTAATTTCTATTCTTAATACCAAACACAAACCAGTGCAATGATAAGTATTATTAGTTCCGATTCCCAGAGATAATCAAATAATCGTTCAAACGAACTAGTGAACTGTGGAATCGATTCCCGGTGAAGGTCTCCGGGGAGATAATATGACCTTAAATTTTTTAAGATAGCATACCACAAAGACCGGCATCCACTAAAATCGGTGACCATGCGATGGATGTCCTTAATGGGCGTCCCACAGGCTTGTTTGTACTCAATGTATAAAAAATAGTGCGGGCGTACAAAGTTCACATGTCAGAAGTGAAACCTCTTTGGCAAAAAAAAATTTAAGTCTATTAGGTATAGTCATATTAATACAAATCTAAAACATCTAAAGTTTTAGATTTGTATAAATATATCGATCGAATCGAATCGATATCGAATATCCGAGACTTAGAGGGAGAAAAAATGAAGATATGTTAGGAATTTAATGAATTTTATTGTAATTAAAATATTAAGAGTCGACAATGAATTCAAATTATAAATTTTAAAGCCTCAGTTTGTGATTTTAATTGATTTTTAGTACAATATTTTCGATTGAATTTTACTGTAAAGTTTTTTCAGTATTTGCACGATCTATTCCCGCTGCCATCGCAACAGTCGGTGCTAAATAAAACGGGACGCGAGTGTGCCTCACGATAAGGCTCTATGATGGATGCACAGAGGAGATAACGTGTGAGCAAAAGGTATAAGATAATTGAAAGCGAAAATCTATTGAAAATCTTGGTTATTTTCTCTTGTATTTTATTAATATGAAATCGTTGAGGTATATATTTTGTCGATTTTATTTGTATTTTGTTTTCATTATACATTTTGTATAACTTTAAGGTACTTAAACAATAGCTATTATTCAATGACTTTAGGCAAGTAGACGAACGTAATAATAGAGTAAAACCTTTACTAGCTAGAAATATAATCCACGCGGAACGCTCAAGAAGATCGAAGCACTTTATACATTACATTATATAAAAAAAAGGATAATGCTTGTAGTAAATATTCTTATCTTATCGATGATTTCATCTAAATTTTGATAGAAAATGTGTATATAAAATGCTTTATAAAATCTCTTAAATTGTTTTAAAAAGGAAAATTAATGTAACAAAACACGTGGCACACAAATGGAAACCATAGAGTACAAATCAATGTTTTTAAATTACTATATTCTATACGTCAAAAAAACGGATTTCGGGTTTTGCGTTCGTAATTCAAATATATCGAGATGAGATTAGCATATGTAAAGTATATTATGTGTCATTTGTTATTTATTGCCATATTCTAAGTTTAAATTTTGTATAATAAAAACACTTTCCTTTTTACGTTCGAATTTCGAAGCTTAGATAATGATAGTCATTTGTTTAAAATTCCTATTAATTCAAAACACAAAAGTATAAACGAATAGATTTCACAAGGCAAACACTGCGGTGCGAAATAAAACGTAGTTTCATAACGCTGCGGCCTGCGATAGCAGCGGCTGATGGATGCACTCCACAGATAATACTGCGCAAGCCAAGGTGCTATTCAAAAACTCAATTTTGTATTCTCTCTCAATTTTTTTCTTAAACTGACATTTGTGTGTACGCAAATTTGTTCGTTTGTATTTTTATGGTTTTTGTTTATGGTCTATAAAATATTGTGGTTTTTATTTATCTTTGTTGTATAGTCGGGTATTTTATTAAATTCCTTATTTATTGTGATGGTTTGGCGGACACCATTAAAGTTAAATTACAAATATTTGATAGAAGGTTCAAATAATTTTGAAAATAATTTTATTACATATGTTAAATTAAATATTATAGGAATAAAACGAGCGCCTTTGTAAACACAACGATAAAGTATCTACAAGTGAGTGACGTCATAAAACGTGTTTCCATACAGCTTTTTAGCATCGCCTGATAAGCTCACGATGCAATTTGAATCATACTCAGATTTTGTTTGTCCACAGTTTACAGTATTTGTAGTTATATAAACCATTGTTCATTACATCATTAATAAAAATGCTTAACCGTGAAGTCTATAGCCTATAGTGAATTCATTAAAATAGGATTATTCCGCATATATGGAGGTAGTTCTTGGAACTAGATCTTTCTCTAATTTTTTCTCTAAGCTTGATGTTGTGTGTTTGCTTTGGAATAATATAGAACGTCTTTTTAAGTATTAGTTCTAAATTCAGATTTTTTAAATTGGTTTAGCGCAACGAATCCGTTATTTCAAAATTATTTATTTATAGATTTACCTAATAAAAAAAAATAAAAAATAAATTAAATCAAAGTGTAGAAATGAATGGGCCATATGCCCCGGTTCCAGTCAAAGCAAAAGGAAACGTGGCACAGACCTGGCAACGAAACATCATTGCAGAGGCAAGGGAAGCTGGGCAGCTATGTGAGGGGTACCGGGTTCGATTCCCGGTTCGAGGGCAAGTTTTAATTTAATTTAAATTTTTCTCGGCCTTTGGGAGGGTTGTGCGGTACCGGGCGAGTGCCTAAACCGTACATGGAGGACATCATCGAATTTCTAAGGCAAAAAGCACGAATGATAAAAATCTCATACTTGACGCTGGCTAATGCACAAACCGTGCCAGAGCCATAAAAAAAAAAGGTAAGCTGGAATGACGTGGAGTGAAATTAAGGCTGGATGCCCTCTACCCAAAAGTCAACTAGTCAAATTTACCCACTGTGAATAAGTAAACTGTCCAGTCCCTATCTCTAAAAGCACTCGCGCTTATCTCAAAGTTATCAATATTAGGGCGGCCACATACGACGCAACTGTTGTATCGTGTAACACCTGCATTTTGTATGAACAAATTGAGATTCCCGATTCGATGTCTGATCGATTAAATTGTATGTTTTGTTTACACAATTTTATAGTGTGAAGTTTAAATGGGAATTATATAATAGCTATATTTTACTGGTGTAATTTTTGACATTTAATACTTCAAAATTGCAACTAAGCGCGTACACCTGAATATCTAAATCAACTATCTTAACATACTAAAGTCATCTTAGATTATTTTATTCGGATACTTTAAAGGCTATATGTACATAACAATACATACATATATGTAGCTTTATATAGCAATACAAGAAAACGAACGCTTATTTACTAATTTTTAAAAAAAATATATCATTCAAAAGGAATATCCTTTATTAAAGTATCTTCTAATACGAAACCATTTCAATTAGTGTTAGTGCACGTTAGTCTATAGTGCTAAACAGTGATAAGTGAAAAAAATATAATACAAGTAAAGAGTATCCTCCCCTTAATATACTGTAATTAGTGATATTAGATTCTTATGTTAAATATCCTTTTTAGGTAAATTTTAAAATACTTATTAGTCTTAAGTTAGGCTAGATCGTAATGTTCCACGTCTCAGTGAAGACACATGTATAAAAAATCGTCTTGTAAAAATCTTGAAATCAGTTTATAAATATTGCCCATAGATGTCGCCATATTTAAGAAGTTCTAACATGTTTAATGTAACCCACATGTCATTTAAAGACAACGATTTGAATCATACACCAATTTCATACGCGCTGTATCTTTTAAAGCACTCAGACTTATCTCTGCTGACTTTATCTTAGTTTTAAGGATGTTTACAGACGCAGCGACGTGAGAGCTACATTTTAATATAATTTAAATAAGAAATTTACTAAAATCTAACTTCATTAAGACAATATTTTAGATCAATAATTCAAATTTATTTAATAATAACATAATAATTATGATGTGTATTATAGTTCTGTAAATATAATAAAAAAATGAGAATAAAAATATATATAAATTGTCAATAGAATTTAGAAGCAATAACGAGAGTCCAAACTTTTTAAATTTATTTTATTAAATTATTTATTTAAATGTGTGGGTACCCACATATCTATCTTAATGAAAGGTTTGTAGTTAATTATACTAGATTCTTTTAATCTCGAGAAAATTTAACAACATCAACGTTTCTGTTGTATTTTTTAATAATAATAATTGTATGTTGAATTTAAAGTATATAAAAACATTGTACTTTACAAGTAATATGAATCGTAATTTAAATGTCACGCCCATAAACTCCCCTCTCACATAATCGACCTTATTTTATAATGGCAAAGTGATTCATTTGTCTCACAGCTATCCGAATGTTTTAAGCTTATCCGACGATAGCGCGATGCAGGCAGGAATGAATGTCCCACTGTTGCGCCCCTGATAACGGACCATTAGGTGCTGTACGAGACTTGATAATTAATACGAAAAATAACATTGCGCCTCGTCTGATAGCTGCGTCATGTGATCGACTTAGTTAATTATAACAGTAATTTACTATTAGGAAAACGGAATGGATTTTTTTTATGTAACATGGGTTCACGCTCGCACGTTCAAACAAATTTTTAAACGTTCATACATAAAATGTTTTTTATATATTTAATAATTACATATATTAAATTATATAGCATATAAATAAAACCTCAAACTATAATTAACATAGAAAAATGTCTTCATACAAAATATGTTATTTGTTTCTACTAAATAATATATAATAACTAGCTGACCCCGTAAACTTTTTTTATACATGATAGTTTAGTTCAATAAAAATAACTATCTACAATAATATAAAATAGGGGTTGATCATAGAGGGGTGAAATTTAAGGGTTGTATCATAAAAAAATAAAAACAAAAAATGTTGTCTAAAAAATAAAAAATCTTTTTTTGGGGTTATCACTTAAGGGTTTGAAAGATAGATAGTAGCCGATTCTCAGACTTACTGAATATACATAAAAAATTTCATAAGAATCGGTCGAGCCGTTTCGGAGGAGTATGGGAGCGAACATTGTGACACGAGAATTTTATATATTAGATTAAAACATCCGTCAAAACAATACGTTAAAATCGCGTAAATAAAACATTAAAACGTGTATTTTCCATTCATACTACGTTTATATATATATATATATATATTATACGAGTATAAAGTGCAATTCTATGCAGTCGAAGTATCGTTATCTCACGTCCGACGCGACCATTTGTAAGACATTCTCGCGACATTACCAACTAACATAACACTTTAATTAGATGCATCTTAAGCGTATTAGTTGTATGCATGTTGGGCGTATGGCTTAAGTTAAAAGCAAAAGCGACCAAGCGATTATGGGGTGATATATAGGTACGTTTTTGTTAGGCCTAAGATATTTTAATTCCTCATCATATGTGTACATGTATGTCTCCTGCAGCCATAGACAAATAAGCACCGTGGCAATTAGCCTGGACGTCAGTGTGTGTTTTGACCGTTATCTATAATGTGTAGCTAGGAGGGCTAATTAAGCCAGCAGGAGTACTTCCAGAAACTTAAAATCGTTATGAATTGATGACTTCTTGGTGTTGTGGAAGTCAACAATGCGTTATTTAATCATTTGTCTTTTTTAGTTATGTTTAAAAAAAGTGATCGATAAGGATAAAAAATACGCAACAGACGTAATAAAATTTAAATATTTAAACATCGTCGAAGTTTTGTTAACAATTTGGCTAAGATTTTTATGATAAAACCATATTGAATAGGCTTTATAATAAAGCTACGAAATATCGTCTAGATTTGATTCAAGTTGTAAGCTTTAAGTAAATATATAGATGGCAAAAAAATATTATTATTCTTCTCTTGTCCTCTTATAACTTACGCCACACTGTCGAAATAAGTTTAGGCGCCTTGTATTGGATCTCAGAACTTCCTATCACACGTATCTAACTTGTATGAATACTGCGAATTGACACACTAAGTTTAGACCTAAATTACAATAGTACAATAAAATATATTAGTCTTTGAGAAATTTACTCGTTTCTGGAACAAAAACCTTGAAGGTCAATGAAATTTGATTGTATTAACTTAACAAAATACTTTGACAGTTGAAACTCCAAGTTTTACAAGTTTATTTTAATGTACCGATTAATTAACAAAATATCAGTTAATTAATTAATCAATGGCGCTACAACCTCTTTAGGTCTTGGCGTCACATTTCTGAATCTGTTTCATGATCATTTTTAAATCTAATAGGCAAGTAGGTGATCAGTCTCCAGTGCCTGACGCACGCCGTCGAACTTTTTGGGTCTAAGATGTCGGTTTCCTCACGATGTATTCCTTCACCGTCCGAGCAAATGTTAAATGCGCACATAGAAAGAATGTCCATTGGTGCACAGCCGGGGATCGAACCTACGACCTCAGGTATGAGAGTAGTACGCTAAAGCCACTAGGCCAACACTGCTCTTCAAGCAAAATATCAAGTTTGTGTGATAAAATTAACTTTTAAAGATTGCTTGCTACACGTTCGCTTTTCCGAACCTAAATTCTCATGAAAACCGCGCATTTCAGCGTTGAAAAAACTAAAAATCCTTTCCAACTCCAGCTGCTACTAACTTCACTAGATAAAAGTACATTTTTAGTGTATTTATTTAACACAATCGCTGTGAAGTCGGTGCAAGTCGAAGTTAGTATCTCAACTGTATATATCACGCGCTATCTTGGACTTCTGAAACTTTCTGATATCGTTGTTTTGAACTATAAACTGAGCATTTTTCAATGATAAATTGAATGTTTTTACTACATATATCAATTCGGGATAGACATTTAACATAATCAAGGTATTACACATAGTATATAACATAATTGCATATAACTTTCAGGTATTTTGTGTAAACACTATGATGTGTTGTATCTATAAAAGTATTCTAGTAGTTGGCCTACTAGCTTCTGAGGTTCTAGCCCCGGCTGTGCACCAATGGACTTTCTGTCTATGTGTGCATTTAATACGCCCATACGGTGAATACATCGTGAGGAAACTGGCATGGCATGTCAATCGACGAAAAAAGTTTTCATATTTATTTTTTTATGTAATAGGAGGTCGACCTGATGTTAAGTGATAGCCGCCCATAGACACTCAGATTGCCAGAGGGTTGCATTGCGTTGCATTGTTTATTTGTCTATGAAATAAAATTCATCAAAGGAACGGAGGCAATTTGAGACACATATAGGATTGTAGTGCCACTGGATTGATTTAATCTAATAGCTAATTGAAAAATAAAATATTTTAATTCACATACTGCGTATAAAAATAAACGCATGTAAACCCTACTTAAAATTAATTTCTTCAATCATAAAGCCCGCCAAAAAAGATATCCGCATTTTAATTAACCGGTTCAGATCAGTTTATCCGGATTATCAGGAAACATATCGAATAAATAACATCGGATGCATTAACGTTGGCCTCAGGTAGCCGCCCTGCCTTCCGCCCGCCCTGTATCGCAGATAGCGCCTTTACAGCCGTTAGCGGTCGTAACGACGCCGTTAGTAACGGCCGCTTCCCAGGCCTTTGTACTTTAAAGATCGCCCGATCGTAAATTTGTTATATTGAGAAGGTAGTCCATTGGATAAGGATCGAGGTTTAAAAAATCGTTTACGACCCGCTAAATGTGTTCATGTTTATCTAACACCAACTTTTTATTTATATATATATATAAATCTAGTAGCAGTATGTCAGTTTCCTCACAATGTTTTCCTTCATCGTACAAGCGAGTGATTAATGCGCACAAAGACAGAAAGTCCATTGGTGGACAGCTAGCGTTCGAACCTACGACCTCAGGGATGAGAGTCGCACGCTAAATCCACTAGGCTAACACTGCCCATGCACTAGATAAGTCCCATTTAATAAGTGCAACAATTTAAAAAATAATAATGTAGTTGATAACGTTGATACTATGTTGTTAACATACAAACGGGCTCTCAACTACATAACATACAACAAATATTTCTACATAACCGCGAAGGCATCTTTGATATATATATTCTCATATATATCAAAGATATGCAAAGGAAGGGACTCGAAACTTCATGGATTAACTTAAAAACAGTGTAACCTCTATATAATTAAAAACATTGTTATTATGATTTAACCTACTGTTTAAACTTTCTATGTCAACAGACGCAAATATACTCCTTATATACTTCAATGTAGTCAATAGTATTCACAAAAATCATTGATAAAAACTGTGGGAGGCTTTAGTGGAGAAGGGTGACGTGTGGCTGGTCGAGTAAACGCCGTTGTGTTACTAAATAAATCGTTAGCGCGAGCCTCCGAGATAGGGCACGTTGTTCGAGATCTAGGAGGTCTGGATGTGACATTATAATAATTAAAATAGCTGTAATAACCATTAGTAGATATTCGAATGTTAAAGATATGTTTACTTAAAGGTTGAATAAAAAAAGAAGTTGTTTAAGAAAAGATATTCTTAATGTGAAACTTTTTTATTATAAACGCAAATGTTTGTAAGTATGGATGGATCTTTGTTACTTTTTCACGTAAAAAATACTGAATGGATTGTAATGAATCTTTACAATAATGTAGCTCAGAATATCATATAGGATACAATTTATAAAGATATTGTTTGAATTGTCCAAAATATCAAGTAAGTAGGAAAAAAATCTACCATCTGCGAGCTATTCTGGCGAGCCAAAACCGCTAGAGTTACACGTATGATGGAATGATGGAAACGTTTATCTTAAATAGTCAAAACCTTAAGTAGTTTTTTTCTACGCCACGGTAATAGAAGCCACTCGAAACACTAATCCTGCGCAGACAAGGTCGCGGGCACGAGCTAGTATATTATATATAGTATTTACAATATTCTTAATCTACATAGAGTAGTTTCGGATTATTATGACCTACTTAGCTTATTTTTACCAAAACAAAAGAACAGAAGCGTTATTGTATTTGTTATGGAGGGCAATATGGGCCAATGACCTTAAAATAATAATTGTTGATTACTATTATGTTCAAAGGACTGATTTAACAAATAAAAACTGTTCCCCAAAGTTACTCATAATTGTGTTTTGTTTTTCATGTTAATACGGTATAATATGTGTATGTAAATAATAAAATTCTAAATTAAAAAAATAAATTGTTAAGTTCTTCCAGTAAAAGATATCAATAAACGCTGAAACCGCGGCTCAAACAAGCTAACCCGTGAAATTATTAGTATTTTTGTCGTCAAACGAGACGAGTGCTACGCCCGATAGGAGGATATCTTAAATGTAAAGAAACCTTTATATGTTAGAACTTACTAGTAATACTCGAATAAAAGAGTAAAATCCTGGTACAGCACATACTTCTTTAGCTCTTTCTTTATGCAATGATGCAGAATCAAATAGATTATTTTCCTCGAACATCGAATGTGGGAATCTAACTTTGAATTACTTTTATATGAGTTAAATACAGCAGCTTCTTCAACATATATAATCAACAAGTGAACATATCAAAATTACTAACATAGGAATTTATATAAAAATTGTAGCACCTACAACTTGTTTTAAAGAAAGAGGTGTAATACATTTGGATCGATAGATATTAAAATTCGATTTGTAAAAAAATCTTAATAATTAAACATATTGTATGAAATAAAGCAACTTTATACATATTTAAAGTTGTGTTGGCCGTGAGGTCGTAGGTTGGATCCCCGGCTGTGCACCAATGGATTTTCATTCAATTGGCGCGTTTAACATTCGCTCGAATGATGAAGGAAAACATCGTGAGGCAACCGGCGTGTGTCAGGTACTGAAAGCTGATCACCTACTTGCCTATTAGAACGAAAAATGATCATGCAACAGACTCAGAAATCTGAGGCCCAGACATAAAGAGGTTGTAGCGCCACTGATTAATATATAGAGTTGTGTATACTCGTATATATATACAATTATTATGAATTGAATTGAATTCTTTTATCTCATTTTCTAAGAATGTAAAACTATTCAGTATTCTATTGAATCTTATCTTCGGGTAATTGCAACAGCATCAACACCCCCGTGGGACACAAATGGGTGCATTGTCTTACTTAAGATAATACTTGTGTAAAAATTATTAAATATTTTTATAGTGAACACGAGTTAAGTATGACGTTTTTATACCTGACATTATATTGAAACACAATCATGATTCATAGTAAAAGGCCACACAGTGTACACCTAAGGCGAGTTTGCACGTATTTAGTACCTTATTGATATTATCTAGACCCTAAGGTAGGCGTTACACCACCCTTTACCGAATAAACATTGTTTCGCATTTCAAATAACATTATATCGTATTAACTACAAATTAAAGTTCAGTTTTAATCGTACGATCGCGCAATTGAGATTTTTTGAGCCAATATCATACAGTTGTTGGAATATGGGATTTTAAGCTTTATTATTGTGAGTTTGGGTCGAGTTTCGAATGAGTTTTAATGAATGCTGTATAGGAACTGATAACATTGTTTTACAATTGAGATGTAAGCACAGATTCCGTGCTTTAATAAGCTTTTCATGACTTAGCTCCATCTATTGGTTTTGTTTTAAAATTGTTTAAATTATTATGTGCTCAGATAACGGTGGGAGATAATAGGGTTGTTAGGGCATGTGTAGGAACAGTTTTAATACAATTTTCGCTTACATTAAATTCTCGAGTGTAGAATATATTTACGTTCTTAAAACAAATAATCGGACAAAGATATTGTGTTCAAGTATTACGTAACGTATTTATTTCCTTTTGTAAAACGTTACGATGCGGGGCGGGGATTAAATTACGCGTTATTGTTAATATTTTTTCCGACTTACACCACATAATAGTAACTAAAGAGTCACTAGGTGGTCACGAAACGTTTTACTATACTTGGGTACAGTACTGTACTTGGCTACTGAAAAACGTTACAACGAGTTACATGGGGGGGGGGGGTCAATAGTCTCCAAAAATTGCGTTACGTAACACTTGAACGCTCCCTAAGAAGAATTTGATTTTACTTATTTAGGAAGTATAAGTTGAAAACAGTTTTATCTTGCTTCTCATAGACTATATCTAATCGACATCTCCAGCGGATTGTATCTCTATCGGAAGCGTCTAATATAATCTTCAGTGCTAAAACATCTTACGGCCTGGCCACGGGGATCGGCGGTGCGAACGGCGATGCGGGAGGCGAGGCGACCATTCGCGCGGGGCCGTTTGCAGGCCACGGACCAGTCACGTTTGCCGCCGCGACCAGTAAGGAAGTTCGACAGCGAAATGTCTTTATCGAAATCATCTCGATATTGCTTGGAAAGTAATAGCTTTTGGTGCAAGACCTAATATTTGGAGAAACTGTGGAGAATTCCACAAGAAGTATGAGAAATTCAGAATATATCCAGAATTATTTTTTTGAGTATACCAGAATGAGTATTGAAACCATCAATTATATTCTTATGAATATTCAACCAGAATTGGAGAAAAAAGTTAATGCAAATAGAATTTTAAGTGCCGCTGAAAAATTGTTTTTGAGATTAAGGTATATTCAATTAATGCTGTGGATGGCCAGACTTCCAAATAGCTGGTCTAGCCAGTATTTCAGTAACAAAAAACTCTGTATTCATTTTTCGCCGCGACCACGACTAAACTTATTTATTCCCTTCTCTATTCGCCGCGACTGCCGCTCGACTCCGTGGCTTGTACCGTACTGATTCATGCATTTGTTTCGCTCGCCCGTCGCGACGTCAGTCGCCCGCGCGATTCGCTCGGTACTTTTCTCCGGTCGCATCGCTGGTCGCCGTTGCGCGTGGCTTGATTAGTACATTGCTATGAGTTTATTTCAGTCGCTAGACGCATCGCGGTTCGCACCGCGCGAATATTCGCGTCGGCGAATGTCCCGTGGCCAGGCTGTTAGCGTCATTATATTTAAAGATAAGCCAGTACCAACGGTAAGTGTTGAACCTGGGTTAATGACTTGCACAAGCAAAACATTATCACTAATTTGTCTATTAATCGATACTGTAAACGATAAGTCAACTCGCTTTAAGCGCGCTTTGTAAAGGTTCGAAAAGACACGAAGATTACCTCACTATCATTTATACATTTTAAGTGTGGATAGGTTATATAAGTTACGGCCTGGCCACGGGGATCAGCGGTGCGAACTGCGATGCGGGAGGCGAGGCGACCATTCGCGCGGGGCCGTTTGCAGGCCACGGACCAGTCACGTTTGCCGCCGCGACCAGTAAGGAAGTTCGACAGCGAAATGTCTTTATCGAAATCATCTCGATATTGCTTGGAAAGTAATAGCTTTTGGTGCAAGATCTAATATTTGGAGAAATTGTGGAGAATTCCACAAGAAGTATGAGAAATTCAGAATATATCCAGAATTATTTTTTTTGAGTATACCAGAATGAGTATTGAAACCTTCAATTATATTCTTATGAATATTCAACCAGATATGGAGAAAAAAGTTAATGCAAATAGAATTTTAAGTGCCGCTGAAAAATTAAGATTAAGGTATATTAAATTAATGCTGTGGATGGCCAGACTTCCAAATAGCTGGTCTAGCCAGTATTTCAGTAACAAAAAACTCTGTATTCATTTTTCGCCGCGACCGCGACTAAACTTATTTATTCCCTTCTCTATTCGCCGCGACTGCCGCTCGACTCCGTGGCTTGCACCGTACTGATTCATGCATTTGTTTCGCTCGCCCGTCGCGACGTCAGTCGCCCGCGCGATTCGCTCGGTACATTTCGCCGGTCGCATCGCTGGTCGCCGTTGCGCGTGGCTTGATTAGTACATTGTTATGAGTTTATTTCAGTCGCTAGACGCATCGCGGTTCGCACCGCGCGAATATTCGCGTCGGCGAATGTCCCGTGGCCAGGCTGTTAGGTATGTAATAATAAAAAGAGTGCGTGCGTACAAAGTACACATGTCAGAAGTAAAACTTCTTTGTAAATTAATTATTGAGTAATTAAGCTGCCCAAATACCATAATTTAATTTTGCCAGTCTTTCTATATTAATGAATGATAAGGCTAATTAAAAACCAGAACTTAAATTAGTTGTTGTTATATATAAATCCCATCATAAAAATGGTAACAATAACCAAATAATATAACAAATTCAAATGCTAACTTATGTCCACATTTTCTAAAATAGCCAACTGGGTCTTAGCAAAAAAGGTCTTAGTTCTGTGCCCTTATAAAAATACAATACAAACAAAATATGGTAATTTAGTTACTTAATAAAATAATGATGATATTGATATGTATTAAAAACACCATCGGTGTTCAAGTATGAATAATCGCGCCACAATATCTTTATTTAAAAAAAATATACAAAAACGCTGCACATCTTCGTGACGTTCTGTTAAAATTTCACCCTCATGCGCCTAAAGAAATCTCACTTCAAAATATAGAATGATATTACAATAATTGACTAAGAAATAATTTTTGATTTTAGATTTATATGTGTAGTTTTAACACCATTTTCTATTTTTAAATCTCCTTGTTGATTTTAATTTTTTTTTACTTTCCGGCCTGTCTATTTAAAAAATACCACAGTCCTTTATTCTTTTTGGTAAAATACTGGCCAGTAATAACAGGTTAAGTTTGGTATTTTCATAGTCTTTGAAACAAGCCAGTCTCGAGACGTGTCGGTGTGAGATAAGGCGGCTGGCCCGCCCTGATAGCGCCCTGCATCATGCAGCTATGATAAAACGTCGTAAAATTACCCCGCTCCCAGCTTTAATGTATTTTCAATTTGGTCGTATTCTGTAATGATATGATTGTAACGTTGGATTTTCGTCGAAATACGTTTCATTTGGTATATATAATACTTTTATGGGATACATTATAATTTGAAAGGTAATTACATTTTCCTCTTTCAAAGTTTGTATATTTTATACCGTTGAATGTATAAAATATGTTATAAAGTTTCAATATTAAGATTAAAACACAACTGAAAATATATAAACTATATTATATATTTATGTATTTGTAAATACATAGATTGTCTATTTCTTTTAAGTGTTAAATTATTGAAGTACCTTCTGCTGTACTTCGGCTGTAAATTAAGTTCGAAGTAACATGCAATGTTAATACATATAACCAAATGTAAACTAAATGCAGTTTCCTAATTTATTGGCAGTAAAGATTTCCTCTTTACGAGTATGCACGGGAGGTTAGGAAGTGGTTATTAAATCGCTTTATTAGTCTTCGTTGGTTGCACTGCGGTCTATGGTATAGGAGACGGTCTTTTGATATGAAGGGTGGAGAGACCTCTACGTATATACTACCCCTCGGTTAACAAAGGTATTTTATACAGATGAAAGAGGTGATATTGTCAATTACTCGTAATTCCAAGGATGAAATCTTCATAGATTTAAAAAATTGTTTATTACACGAAATTGTAAGAAGCATAATGAGATCGACTTTCGGAAATATTTTGTTATTTTTAACGGCACTACATTACTTAGATACCATTATTTAATTCCCAAAGAATGAAATGAAAATGTACAAATATTACTGAGGCGATAGTGCTTAATTGCTACACGCAAGAACCAACCAACTCGGTACACCAAGACTGCTATGGTGGGATGGACTTGCCATGGAACTGATAATGATAGGCCAAAAAAGGTTACGAGGTTACGAGACTCAACCCTATAAGATGATGATGAAAGATGACGAAAATTTCTAAGTCTCCATGGCGGTAGGTCTAAATAGTTTCTTTTTATATTATTTTGTAAATTTACAAGTAAACGTGTCTGAATGAGCAGTGTTAGCCTACTGGCTTCAGTGTGCGGCTCTCATTCCTGAGGTGTTAGGTTCGATCCCCGGCTGAACACCAATGGACTTTCTTTCATATGTTAAATGCGCACATAGCGCATTTAACATTCGCTCGAACGGTGAAGGAAAACATCGTGAGGAAATCGGCTTGCCTTAGACCCAAAAAGTCGACGGCGTGCGTTAGGCACAGGAGGCTGATCACCTACTTGCCTATTAGTTTAACAAATGATCATGAAACATATACTGAAATCTGAGTGCCAGACCTAAAAAAGGTTGTAGCGCCACTGATTTATTTTAATCTGAAGATTAAATGTATGTTTATTTATTCACAAATACAGACAGAACGAGATGACGCAAACAAATATAATCTTAAATTAACAGACGCCTGTACCTCAGGCGGTGTCGGTGTGAAACGGGGGTTGGGGCTGGTGGTTTGGGGTTTGGGGGGTCGTTATCAGTCCCGCGCACGCCCCCGTATCAGCCGCGATAAGGTTCGCAGGAGTGCTGTCCCCGACCACACTATTTCATAGGTGATTTTTAAGTTTGACCTGGTTTTTAACATATTTTTATGCAGTACTTTAAGTCAATGAGTTACTCTATTTATTTAGATTTTAGTGTCAATATATCAATTATTTTATATCTTTCTGAAGCAAATTTAAATGGTATTTTTATACTTGTTATTTATTTATTTAAAACAAACGCTCGGCACACTGATAGGTACAAGAAAAATAAAATACAATATTTAATGTGACAAGTACTTATAGGCAAACATAACAAACAGGAATGATACAAAAAAATATACCAACAAATTTCATTATAAAAACTAAAGTACAATCGATTTCAAATGGTAGGGCAAGGTTATTAGGGTTATATATAAGGGAAAATGAACATGTTAATGGTGATCCGCGCATTAGTAAGTTTTCGTAGACACATTAAGGATATCTAATATATAAAATTCTCGTGTCGCGGTGTTTTTGGTTAAACTCCTCCGAAACGGCACGACCGATTCTCATGAAATTTTGTGTGCATTTTGGGTATGTCTGAGAATCGGACAACATCTATTTTTCATCCCCCTAAATGTTAATGGTAGTACAGCCCTAATTTTCATCCCTCTACGATCAACCCCTATTTTATTATAAATGATATACATGGTAAAACGTTTGCCGGATCAGCTAGTTATTATATAACTTTCATACGCAAAAAAAAGGTGACCAAGACACCAACGCAGAGATGCCAAAACAAAATATAAATGATACAGAATACTTGCATGATGGCGCTGTCGTGGTACATTTATAGTTGATTTAAATATTTAAAATAAAGCATATACTAAATGATAAATTTTCAAGTAAAAGGAATCAATGTAACGTATCGAGTAAGATCTTGTATGTAAGTATGGTCTTAATACGTGTGTGTGTGACTTATAGATGTAATAGCGTACACCACGATGCTACATAGTTCATAGTAGTGAGAGTACGGTTATACCAAAACATGTAGTAAGCTTTCAGATTCTTAATTCAAACGTGCCAGCATAATTCTTACATATTTCGTTAGTGTGTAAACAAACAATCTAAGTCAAATCAGGAGATTTCGTTATTGGGGTTCACACAAGCGTTGACCGAACACTATAAATTTATTATTCGTCGTTCGCAGATTCTATTCACAACTACATAAATAAATTCAGTTTCTGTGTTAAGCAAACAACATTTGAGAACCAAACATGATAGTTATAGAAGGAATTAACTTCTAAACGAGGGAAGGCAACACGCGATGTACTCAGTACAATTGAAACAAATCGTTTTCAGAGCAACAGGTAGGCTTTGTGCTTTCTTGAATAACTGCTCGATTTAATTGTAGGAGAATCGCGATAAAGTTAAGATTCAATTGTTACCACTAACTCTTACTTACTTACCTTGCAGGCGTTGGCTATGATGTTGACTGTTTGATATGAATTTAAAACCAAAACTGTTTCCAAAGATTTCTATTTGGATGACAAATCCAAAAAGGAAAAGAAAGAAGTGTACAATTGGACAGTTTGAAGGTTCGTGTTTGAAGGTGTTCTAAAAATAATTAAAAATGGGTCAAAAGTGAATAAATATTATTTGGAATTTTAATTTAATAATTTAGTTCTTAAAATTAATTACATTTTGTTGGCTTAATGAATGTTAGCTGTTTTTTTGTAACTTTTTGCACAAGAACTAAATATTCTCAATAAACTAAAAAACATGCAATGGGCGCGCTTATCGCTACTAAACGATCTCTACCAGGCAACCCTAAGAAAAAAACAGAAAAGAATTGTGAAGAATTGCAAGAGCATGAAACCTAATTTATAATACAAAAACAGAGATAATAGAAATGTAATGATAAAAACATGATTATATAACTTATAAAATGAGGAGAGCGACACCAAGTAACGCAGAGGAATACGACACTGACAGGAAGTGCTCTCATATAGGACAGTTTTGAAGGATTATTTTGTTCCTGTGTAAATTTTAAAACCAATTCTAATAATGACACTAACATAAATCGTAACTATATTCCTTGAACACCCGTTTATAACTCGATCGCCATTTCGATATTCCTTCCACGAAACTCCATAAATGTTATTCAAATAACGAATATATTAAATACAGCTAGATGTAACTGACAAAAAGCTAAGAAGCATTTGTGCGGGGTATGACAAAATCTAAGGGTCCGGTGACGTTGTGATATCGGATGACGTATGGCGCGCGATAGTGCCCGCCCAGCGTGCATACACCTGAATAAGGTGGCATTCACTTACGAATATGTTTTCATTTTAAATTTTCATAGACTTAAGTATATAGAGTTTTATACTGGTATATAAGATCGGAGTTGTTGCGCTGTGTACAAAAAATATTTATGTACTTCTTAATAAAAAAAATAAAAAAAAATTGTAGGGCAGTCTCATATCACTTACAGAGAACACGCGACATACAAAATAAAAAGGGTGCGTGTACTTACGTGTACGCGCGTAAGAAGTTATACTTCTTTGGCTTTCTTTTATTAATTAATATTAATAATTATTATTATTTATTATTTTATTATATTATTCATTCAATTTAATAACTAGGCCTATAACTTTTTAACTAAGTAACAATAGGTCTTTGTGAAAAAGCATTTAAAAAGAATTCGTTAGTGGGCAACTTCATTCTGATAATTTTGTGTCACGGTGCGCGCGCATCGTAAAATTTCACTCTCATCATTTTTTCATAACGCGCCTAAAGAAGTATAACTTCAAAAATTGTATGTCTCTCTAGTCCAGGGGGTTAACTTTTTCTTATTACTACATATTACTCATTTCTACGAATAAAAGCTTAGTTCTGTTAGGTAAAAGTATTCTTCAGGAGGTTTTTGGCATTCCTTTGCAGTAGCCGCTATCAAACATATTGTCCTTTCGAAACAATTAAAAAACACTTTTTTGCCGCATACCTGGGCACCCTATCAAAAATTCAACAATGACGCGATAGCGCGCTGTAATAATTTAAAATCGATCTTTTTATGAATCGATAATTTGTTCGGCTCGTTTTGGTGCGACGTTTCGAGCCAATCGATTCTTATCTGAATGTCACAACGCTTTGTTTCGATTCGGGCCCAACATCGAGCATGTTTCTCTTGAAACGTATTTCTTGCTAACGTACGAAAAGATTTTATCTGATGCGGTTGCAAATTTGTTACTGCGTTCCTTCTAGGGTTGTCATTGCAATTTGACGTTTGAGTAGAGGGAATATAGTTTATGTTACCGCGGTATATGTTGTCTATGGTGGGAAGAAGTTTGTGTGTCTGTGGTCGCATGCCAGACCAAGTCCTCAGGTGTGCTCGATGGGTAAAATTTGATACTTTCTTGTCAGTGAAACAGGAATCTGTGATTTAAATTCGTTTTGCTAATTTGATACTGTGAATGCTGTATTTATTAATTAACCCGAGTTTTTACTGTGCTGTTAAAGGAACAAAGTGTTGACATGGATATTAATTGCCTATAAATATATCTTATAATATATACAGACATATTTCTATGTTTATTTGTTGTACCATACAAGAATATATTATGAAAAGTGACATGTCACCACGCAAAAAAAGGTTTAAAATAGTTTTAGTTAAAATGTTGGTTTAAAAAAGTTTTAACGTCACAGAGTACCTATGTAATTAAATTATATTTCTCAAGTCAAATAAACCTTGGTTATTGTTATTGCTTTTAAAGTTTCCTGTTTGTAAGATATGCATAAGTGGGTGTGTTAATAAAATAAATCCTATCTGCTAGATAGAGATATCGCAAGGATATCGCATTATTTATATAAAGGTCGCTAACCAATGGAGATTATCACGTTATTCCAATTCCCGTAACCAACGGGGTTTGGCGTTAATTTCGTTGGTTATTTTTGTAGAAAAAAGGTAATTGTGTGAAAAAGTCATTATCATCCGCTATTTTACTACTAATATAAAGTAATATTTTTACTGAATTTATATTATTTTTACTTTTTAATTTTTTGTAACATATATGTTTACTAAAATTGTCTTGTATTTTAGAAAACATAGCTCGTAACATATACTGTAGATATAGCAATATACTCAAGATGTGGTGAACTTTAATTTAAAAATTGGAAATCAACTTTGTACCTCACACCCAACTAAATAGGCCACAGAGACGATAGCAGATACTTAACCACAATATTATATTTAAGGCTTTTATTCTGCTTAGCTAAATGTTTTCACATAATTTAGTGTATTTAAGTTAAAGTTAACCAAATAAGTAACAGTTTAACAACCGTAAAACAGCCAATTTTTTTAAATGAATTCACTTTTATGAATGGACAGATGCAAAATTATAAATAAGTTTATTAAGTTTTAAGGTTGTATCAGCGGCATCAGCCATTCAGAACATCTGTCTTAAATGAGTGAAACAGGAAAACAAATTATCTAGATCCATTACACCATCAATGGCCGGATATTGTAGGCTTATCGGGTGATCAAATTTGTGCTTCATTGATCACCCCTAGATACATTATTTTGTGCGATCCCACAATAGAAACTTAAAGCTTAACAAAACAAAATGGCGGATGTTTTGTTTATTTCATTAAATACCTTTTAAACCAGGTATGATAAGGAGTACCTACCGTTTTTAATATTTTCTGTAGAGTTTATTTTTAATTATGTAAAATTTACAAGATTATTAGATAATTAAGGTATTATAGGTGAGTTATATTGTTGAATGGTTTTTTTTATTAAAACTACGAAAAATAATATGAATGAAAGACTGTCAGAAACTCGTTCAGGGTATTGTCAGGGTAGGTATATACAGGGTATTTATAAACATAACTTTTACACATTTAAAGAAAACACTTTTTTACCGGATTGAAGTTATGTATTATTATAAACTTATAATTATATTACATAATTAAATTTTTTTCCGACGTTTCACGTGCTTTACATTCAACACCTTTTGTCTTCAGTCACCGTGACCACGCACGCTGTTAAAGCACGTGAAACGTCGGATTTTTTTAAATTATGTAAAATATTTATAAGTTTATATTATTATTATATATATTATATACTATTCACCGGATTGAAATTATGTATTATACATAACTTCAATCCGGTAAAAAAGTGTTTTCTTTAAATATGACAATATGCTTAGTAATAATAATAATAAATAAATAAAAGGTTTAATTTAAAATAAAGCTTTCGTAATATGCAAAATTTTGTATATTACCAAATTCGTCCGCCTCCATACCTTTTGTTCGAAGTCAGTCTTAGGTGCTTAGGGGAATATGCAACAGTCCATTCATATCATCTTATCAGGCGCAAAAAAAATCAAATTCAAACTTAGAAGCGGAAAGCCCGGAGCCACTAACTCCACTTAAACTCTGTTTAACGTATTAACCTCGTTTAGCTGCGGTGACTTATCGCTCCACAATTTATCCAGTACTCCGGGAGCTGACGTAAAAAAGTTTAATAAACTCATCCCGCCTCGAGACATACGCAAATTGTTACCTTTGATAAGCTTCATTTAATCTTAAATATAAATGCGAATGCTAGCTTGTTTTCATCTGTCATACAATTTAGTCTAAAATAATATTAGAAATATATTTAAAATGAAAACGTTTTATTTACAATGCTATGTATGTAGCTGAAATTATCGAATGGTCTTGTGTGTTGATTAACAATATTTTATACATATCATGTAACTCTTTTGTTAAGATTTGACATAATATAGACGTTCTCATACAAATTGTTAAATGGTCAAATACAGAACAGTAACCTCTAACACAATATTAACATTGTCATCCCGTATACATTCCCAAGGTTCAAATCAGCAGAATTTTCCAAATTCCGTCTGCAAAAACCAACCTATGAGCTCAGGCACCTCTAATTCGAATTTTTACCGAATATAAAAGAATAAACACTACTTATTCAGAACTTGATATATTCGGTAGAGGGCTGATTAATTAAAAAAAAACCATTTCTAAGCACCTATTTTACTTTATCTGCGAATCTTTATTGTTAAGCGAATAAGTATCTATATATATAAAAGAAAGTCGTGTTTGTTACAACACTTATAACTCGAGAACGGCTGGACCGATTGCCATGGTTTTTGATTTGTTGGATTTGTTTCCGTCCCGAATAGCAGAATAAGCAATAAAATATCGGATAAGTTATCGAATAACAATAAATAAATTAATTAATTTTACGAATGCAAAAACCATATGGTGCCATCTGTTGACAAAACTACGCATCATTTTACGTCGAATTCGTGTCAGTTCAAGAAATTCCGATCTTGAGGTGAATGAGGAGATGCATAACCATGCTTTGATCCTGATCAAAAGATGTTGGATATCAGAAAGTGCTTAACATGCAGTATCGCCATATTGACGCTAGAGAGAAGATGCCTAATGTGTAAAACTGCCATTCTTCTTTCGCAATGGCAAGCAATAAAACATTTCTGTATTTGCAAAAAAGTTGTATTAATGTAATACTTAACATTAATGAAATCCTAAAATAAGTTAAATTAAAGTAACAACGATATTATAAGGTTGTAGGGCGGAACGAAGTTAGCCAGGTCAGCTAGTTTTTATATAAAAAATGCTAGTAAAAACTAAAATTGGGAGTGTAATATTTTTATAATTTTTGTAAAATTCATGTCCACCGTAATTGTCATGATTTTTAGAATAGATAAATAGACTACAGAATATGCATTATATATGATGTGGTGAACTTTAGTAAATAAATGAATAGATCATGAATATGATGATACTTACTATTAACGCCTAGTCATAAAAGGTTAATATTAGAGCGAAAAGTGATTTTAATTTTTCGATTTTTAAACCCGATAATGCCCAAGCGTCTAACCATTGACAAATGGGTCATCTAGACTATTGCATTACGGAGAGCGGAAACATACTTTGAAAACCTTAACCAACGATTAAAGTTTAAACAGAAAAGATTAATGCGGCCCGATATATCATCCGCGACGGACGAGTGCGAAGTTTGACGATAAACTTTTTACTTTTTAAAGACTCAAATTGCCACAGTTAGGTATATCGCGTTGAAAAATTGTGTACCAAGGGTCGCCCCTGGGGCCGCGAGATAAAAACTCGACGGAATAAAAATCTGGCGTATTTGTAAAGACTTGATATTTGTCAGCTTGATGCGGGAACTTTGGTAATTGTTCGTTGATTCTGTGTGATATTTATGTAGCAGGTTGATACATTGTCTTGTTAGATTTATATTGATTTTAAGGTTTGCTATATTTAATCAAATATTTTTTGTATAGGATAATTTGAATGATAAAAAATAAAAATAAAAATTTAAGTCTAAGTTTCTAGGCTTATTTGTCTATAATGTAGATTATAACTGCGAATGGAATAAATGAGATTTTATTTAATATTTAAAGGGGTTAGTACCAGCATAAATTGAAACATTAAAAATGCTTGCTCCCTATATTATCTAAATTAAAAAAAAACTACGATTTCAAAGTGTGAGCTGGCCAAAATGTCATTCAGAACGAATATTAATAATAGAAACTGGCGCAAACGCTGTACCTTTTTCCATTGAAAGACAACCATGTTTAATTAAGAACACTTTGAAACAGATAAACGTCTTTTGTACTTAAAGAAATCTTAAGTAAAACATAAATTACAAAGGTCTAATTAGCATGTAGTTAAACCCTTTCCGATATTTAAATATGTAAAGTCAGCTACTTTGCGACAATAAATCGATGTCGTCATTAGTGCGGACAGATTTGTCCAATGAGTGGGAATCTTTATCTAATTTATGAGGCTCTATGAAATAATATTGATTATAACGTCTCTATCATTCAAAATTATCTATGTTTTATTCGAGAAAGGATCTTATTTATTTAATTAATAAACACTTCAGTTTCAATTATTTTAAATTGCTTTAAAATTAGTTCATATTTTTAATCTGATTGAGTATTTTTGCAAATTTATTTATTTGATAATTACTTAAATTAGTATTATAAGACCCGGTTTTAGTATTAATTAGACATTCAATTGCGTTGAATTCCACCTAAAGATAACAACAATATTTATTTATGAGGCAAAAATACTGGAGAGAAGACACAATTGTGACATCTTCTAAGCTACGCCAAAAAGCAATTTTTGCAATAATAAATATCAATATATTTCACGACTTCCTTAATTCATCACACGCGTCATTACTTACACATTAGGCGCATCGAAGAACTTACCTGTAAGAAAAATTACATTTTAATACAACATACGGCAGAGCATAAATCATATTTTCTTTTTGACATAAAGCAGGTATAGAACTGGCAAAGTAATTTATTATCTATGGTTTCGATGTGTTCTGTTGATTTCCGAGGGAAAATTTTGTTTTAAATTTAACAGGCTCAATATCATGGCAAGAGCAGTGTTGGCCTAGTGGCTTTCTTTATATGTGCGCATTTAACATTTGCTCCAACGGTGAAGGAAAACATTGTTAGGAAACCGACATGTCTTAGACCCAAAATTTCGACGGCGTGTGACCAGGCACTGAAGGCTGATCACCTAATTGCCTATTAGATTTTAAAAAAATGTTCCGCGATACAGAGGCCCTGGGGTCACTCTCGCAATCTACCGGGACCTCAAAGGCATGTTCTCCGGTGCAGTCAACACTACATAGGAGGTAGGAGATGGGCATATCTGGTCCTATTTACTCCTCGTCTTCTAACCCTTGGAACCCTAAAGCTGTCTTCTGTAGCATTACTCACAGAAGGATACCACTGCATTCCTAACCTCGTCACTGCCGACAATTTTTTCGACAACACAAAGCAGAGCAAGACCCATCACAGGACAATTACAGAGATATATCTAAATGGCCATTTAAAAAAAATATAGCCCATTCGTAGCATTTAATATGCTTTCCTTTAAACGTTAAATATTATCGTTAAATATGTATACAATAGATCCACGTGGCGCTCATACAGGAAATAATTCACTAAAGAGCTATGAAGTGCGCACGCGTCAGGGCTTGACATCTTCCGGCCAATGATTGTTACAGATTATTTATTTTACATCAAATAAAATTATATATGTAATTTTAGTTAAAAATATTGTAAATACTGTATATTTGTGTGTTTGAAATAAATAAATAAAAATAAAAAAAACACTTTATTTGACGAAAAAACAATTACATTTTGTACTTACATTCTAAGGTTATAAACATACAATATGCAACGAATCGTTGTGTTCTCACTATTAATTTTGGTTAACCTCGTACATAAAATAATTATATGTGCACTAGCGTTTAAACTAGGCCTAGTCTGTATATTAAACGCTTGTTGCTTCCAGTGTCTTTAATAAATTGGTTAAGTTATTTGTCATTAGATGTTTATTCGGGTTATACTTATTTTTATTAATTATAAAACTGAATGAGGATAGAATCTAAAAAAAGTTATTGCAATTGGTTAGACCGTACTAAATGTGAACTTCGACAAAGATTTTTAAATCTTGTGGATGAGAAACTTAAATTTGAGATATGAATTTATTGTCGTTATAATTTATATAATTATAGAAACTAATATTTAGTGTTAAGATTTTATATTTAAATTACATTTCTGAACACTCTTAGGACAGAAGTTAGATAATATTTTAAATAGGAAAATTTATTATTTTACATTAGAAAAATAAAGAAACCTAGTATATTAATATTATATTACAATTTATTTGTGTATCATGAGATCTTTTTAAAATAAATTGTCGATTATGGAGTCTAAAACATGCCGCTTGCGCGCAAAGAAACACCCATTGGTAATAGTTCTAACGATACGTGCGTTCGTACTCAGAGCCGAATGTCAAACGCTTTAATGCTATGCTGACATAGCTTTTTATGGTGGTCTGGAATTCTTTAAATAGCTCATTAACTACCCATATCGGTTACTCCAAAATATTGTAAATCTAATAAGACAGATTTATAACAGTGCGATTACAATCGAATACTTATGTATCGAATTCATTAAATTTTATCGATTGTCATTAAATCACGCGCTGCTTACAAACGACTAACGGGAGTAGATTAACGATAATCGAATGAATTATAACGAATAAAACACACGTAAAATCGATTATTTAGATACGAAGTTATTCGGTAACGACTCGAAGAAGACACACATTTGTGTTGTCATTAAATTATTGATTGGAGATTTTATCGATTGGTATTCATTTTCATTACTATATTTACACTAACGCCAGCCCCGGTTGTACTTTTAGAAAGCTTTTGTAAAGAACTTGAAAGACCTAGTACATCATAATAATATAGAAAAAAAAATGCATTGTGAAATAAAGCTTTTAATCATAATATGTATTTATAAATGTAAGTTGTAAACAGTTTAAAAAAATTTAAAATTGTAAATTTAAAAAAAATATTTACTTAGCTATGGAATAAAGTATTAAGTGTGTTATAGAAGAGCTGGTAACCCTAACACAGGAATAACTTACTTAAAATGGTACCCAAATCTTACTCATCGTAATACACACTTATGAATAAACACATTTTTATTTAATTCTGAGGTTCAACTCATGGTAGTACAAAACAAAAATGTCATAAGAATAAAATATTCTAAATATTGATGTTTTTTCTAAATGTTTTCTATATACAGACATCTAGGAAATACAATTTTGTTGTATGCATATATTAATCAATACTGAATTATAATAGATAACAATCTAAATATTAATAAATAAGAAGTCAAAAGCGTAAGACAGTAACTTGATATCCACAAATAACGTAATGTCATACAAATTATACCAAAACTAGAAGTGAGATGTTATCTATAATATCATATTTTATCTGTGTTTATAAGCTATGATATGTCCAGTTACCAAACGCGTTTAAAGGCGCCAAATTAATAATATTCAAAAAAGGTATCATTAGTGGTTCTCCGGTGATTTTCTAGTTTTTAGATTCATATCTTTAATAAATATGATAGAACATTTTAAATATTACATGAATTTATAATTTAGATTTTTGGTTACTTTTTGAAAACATAAGTGTGATAAATGACAAGTAAGCTATTTACAATTTTGGTAATGAGATATCTAGACTGATATATATGATATGTTTAACTCCATACATTGTTTCTTTTGTTTTGGGGCCGAATTTGTTACATATATTATTACTCTTAATAGACAGGGAGGGGCTCATAGCCTAGCGGTCTTATTAAGTGGCAGCTAGGTGAGGGGTATCGGGTTCGATTCCCGGTTAGAGGGCAAGTTTTAATTTAAATTTGTTCTCGGCCTTTGAGAGGGTTGTGCGGTACCGGGCGAGTGCCTAAACCGTACATGGAGAACACGGTCGAATTTCTAAAGACAAGCACGAGTTTTAAAAAATCATATACTTGACGCTGGCTAATGCACAAATAGTGCCAGAGTCATAAAAAAAATAAAAATAGACAGGGAGATGACCGGTAAAAAGGCTTTTTAACCTTTCCCTGGTTGCCTCATCCGTCACCGTTTAAACAAGTATTAATTATAGGATATCCAAAGTATTTTATATATGGAACAAATATGCAATATAACTTCTTATTAGCGTTGGATGACGAGTAGGTTTACAAAATATGGAATATTATAGGTATTAGAAAAAAAATTGAAGTCATAATTACACATTATTACATAGTCAATTATCTACTGATAACGCTTATAATAAATTACTGCTTTGGTTATCTTTAAAATTTACAAGATATTATTTGTAATTAAAGGTGATAACGAATTTTATCTTTGAGATCAGACTTTTAATGTCAATAAGATAGAGAGATAAAATGTTGCAATCTATTTTAGTTAATAAGTATATTGCTTTAGAGGAGATAGTTGTCTGACTGTTTGTCATTTGCAGATAATTTACGATGTCCTTAGAGATATTACAAACAAAATGTATTTAAGAGTTTGATTTTTTATATTTAATAACAAGTTTCTTCGATACGGTAAAAATGTTGTGTATTACGTCAATAGTAATAAGTACAATGATTAAGTTTATTACTTTATTTACCTTCAATGTATATTTAAGTTTTTAACTAAATTCCAATTGAAATAATAAATTTAAAATTTTACTATAGAAGTTTTTTTGCTTGTCAAAGGATTTTTAAATTCCAAATTTCTATATTTTATTATCGCGCTATATGTTTATTATTTTATCAAGACTGCGAATATTAGACTCGTCTTGAAATCTATACTAATATTATAAAGAGAAAAGATTTGATTTTTTGTTTGTTTGTTTGAAATGAATAGGCTCCGAAACTACTGGACCGATTTCAAAAATTCAATTCACCGTTGCCAAGCTACACTATTCCCGAATGACATAGGCTATGTTTTATTTAAAAAAAAATAGTGATGCTTACTAAAACTTGAATAATCTAACCCAAGGTGTAACTATTAATGATAGAACAAAATGATGTATTATAATTTTTCAGGACACATCTATAAAAAATGTCTATAAAAAACGACAGCATGTCTCTATCTTTTATAGTTACGTCACAATAAGCGACCTTTTATTAAGTTTTTTTTATTAAAATACCACCGCTAGAAAAGGCTCTTTAGTCGTACCTAGGTATTGATCCGTATCAAAATAAATAACACATAAGCTACAATTTAATGGCATAACTACCAAAAACGCATGATGGATTGGTGTTCTCCTGCCTTTTTTCTTGAATAGTTTACTACTATGTAATATAACAAAAATCTTAGCCACAGCAACGCTTGGCCGAGTCTACTAGTATAAAAATAAATAATTTTTTGTTTATATATGTTAACGTAAAATTGTAAACACCGTTAGATTGTAATCTATCTCGCGTAATCGTAATCTCTCTCTAATACGTTAAATTGTAAGCAGTTCGTTGAGGTTCACAATCTTTCGACAGTTTATAATCTCGCGAGATAGATTACAATCTAACGGTGTTTACAATTTTACGGTGACATATATATTGGTACCTACACTTATGAACATCAAAGTAGTACAAAACAAAATTCCAACGAAGCATGAAACCAACGTGTACACCACAGAATCATGTTAGAAATAATTCAATTAAAACAATTTATTAATATTACAGAAATTATCTTACCGGCTCCCGAATAGTCCCGGCAAGTCCCAATTTTGAAATAGAAAATCAAAAGAACTGATTCCTCATTCGTAAGTGAACGCAAACTGGCTGTTATCGTTCGAGCAGCGATAACATTTAATCAACCGCGATTTTTACGATTCCCTTATCAGTGGACACGGCGGATTACACGATACGATAACCATCAGTTACATTACACATTATTTACTTATCTAGTATTTCATGAACAAGTATTTGCAACTGGTTATGATAAGGTAAAATTTCATAGAAGTGAATTGATATTGCAATGATTTCGTTGGCCTTGCAATGCTTTATCTATATATATAAAAATGAAACCCGTTTTCCGTTGTCACGACATAACATGAAAACGGCTTGACCGATTTGTCTGATTTTTTTTTATAATATACCTTGAAGTACGAGGATGGTTCTTACGGAGAAAAATTAAAAAAAAATTAAGTGAAAAAGTATAAAAACAACACTTTTCTATATCTCCATACAAAATAATACTTAAAAGTCAATTTGAACTTTAATACCATACCATAAAGTTCAAGTGTTAGTGGTGGGGTTGCGGGAAGGTAAATTTTTATTTTTTGACATAATGTATTTTTTGTCTTATCAACTTTATTTTTTTTTGTGTCCCGAATAGCAGAATAAGTATTTAAAAAAAATAAAGAATCGACTGTTAGGCGGTACGATGTTCGCCAGGCCAGCTAGTAGATAATAAAATTACTTCTAATAACGTCTAAAAATATACTAATGTCGTTTAAGAAAATTCATTCGTACAGTAAATGTTCATGACTTATGTTTAACATAAAACTTATCTTAACATTAAATAACATTACTTATTGTTATTCGCCTTTCTGTCAGACTCTTAAGTTTTTTTAGAAATGGAATCTTTAAACCTCAGCTCGGGCTGTTTTGGCGAGTGTAGCTCAGCCGGAATGGGCATATTCCCGCGATTACCGCAAGGTCGTCTCTTGCGACAATCGACAATCAGGGGCTGTCGCGGGGTGGTCATCAAAGGGCAAGACGGAAGCTTACTGAAGTGAGCGAAGTACGACGTAAAAACTGTCATACGTGTAACCCTTTCTCTAGTGAATTCCACATCTCATGTGATAGTACTTTTAGGGAAATTCTAGTTGCAGTCGCCATGTTTATTACATAGATGAATATAAAAAAATAAGCCAATAACAAAGTGTTCTAAATTTGAAACTATATTTGAAAGTATTGATATGTCTATGGAAGTGATTTTAACTGTTTTCCTAAAGTTTGAATTTAGAATTGGAATGCAACGAAGAGGAAACGCCACCAAAAAAAAACATGATGAAAAAATGTTTATGGTATTTTCAAAGACAAGCGGTTGAAAAAACATTGAGTGGACAAACATAATGTGAGCCACCGATTTCATTTGCAGTGGACAGGTGACGCGGTGACACAACAGAACCGATAATATTGTATTTCTCAATCTTTTATTCTTGGTTCAAAACATTCAATCTTGACTTTTATTAAATTTATCTTAATTTTATTGCTTAGAAGCAATAAGAAAATATGCGAAATAGATTTCTTATATTTTTTCACAAGTTCTTCAGATAAGACACAGCAATAAAGAAAAACAATAGTTTTTGTAGGTATTTTGCTGTATGTAATCAAAATTGCGGGAGCTTATAATAATGTAAGATAATAGTGTAATCTTACATAACAAAGAGGTACAATTATCTCTTTCCTTAATTAATATAAGGTTCTTGAGATTATCTAATAATACACGAAAATTAGTAGTGTAATTAGTCCTTAAGCTGAAACTGGAAAGTTATTATTTATCACATATTTTGTGTGACATTTTGACAATACTCACGGCGAACGTTAACTTGACACACGAGGCTAAATTCAAATTGTTTTTTACGAATATCAATCATCGCAAAAGCAATTTTTATTCGCTGTCGCAACAATTTAAAGCATTTCAGTAAGTTTTGACAGTTCTATCACATTACGTGCACTCTCTAACTTTCATAATGCGAAGAGCTTAGAGTGAGTGAATGAGTAAGTGAACGAGAGACAACGAACGGTGATCCATTCAAGAGCTATTCGCTGATATGTCTCTGTTGAGTATTGACATCGAACATTGATTTCTTGGGAATTTAGAAGTATGATTTTTATACAATTGTTTGACAACTTTGAAATAAAACACACTGATAAAAGATTTCCAGATTTAAATTGTATAATACTCTATTTCTTAGTAAAGTGTAGCATTTTTTATTTATTTGTAATTAAAGAGTTAATTATTAGCTTCAATTGACTAAAATAATATGAACATCGATGATAGGGCTGTCTACTCGATGGACTTTCATTTCCGTGCACACGTTACACGATAACAAAGAACTTGACATATTTAGAACAAGCCTGAAATCGAGCTGGCAACCGACACACGTCAATGCTGCCACACTGGGATTTTAATTTTCGAATCCATCCCGCGTTTGACGCGTCACTTCCCCCGTTTTTGATGCAAACGTCAAAGCCGGATTGCTTCCGAAGATTTTTTTAACTAAAGTTAGCGATGAGTGACACGCGACGTGTACCGAAATGACTTTTCGAACTAAAATTGAAGCTTGATTGATTCCTATATCGTATTCAAACACGCGCCAACTTTCAATACGTCCAATTCCCCTTATTTTTTCCTAAACGGAAGAATTTGAGTTCATTCAAGGTTGTTGAGCCATTCAATCTTAATATCTAAATTGTGGCATTTGTGTTTTCTTCAAACTTCAAGGAGGTTTTATCAATGTGTTTTTTTATAATAAGAATGAATATCATGCAATGTCAAAAATATGTAAAGTTCTATTTTTAAATTTCCTTTAAATAATTCCAGAAAATCTTTCTTGAAAATTTTAAAAATAGAAGCGGATTTTTGAGTTGTACTCGCTATCGAGTGAGACCAGTGTCCGACACTATCTCTGTTCCACACGAGCGCGCGATACCCGCCTCCTCGATACACAGACTCGATTAAAATAAGAATACTTTGAGAACATCACTATTGTACTCGATGTTAGGCGTGTGCACACTTAGCCTATAATTTTTGCATAAAAATATACATTTAAGTTAAATGCTTTATTTCTCATTACAAAATTATCATTTTAAACAAGAAACTTAATATTACATTACGAACGAAATACACGGCACCATCGGACACCCAACCTAATTTGAGTCGTCTAGGCTCATTCTGATGTGTATCTTTAATGCCCTTTTAAATTGATTAAACACGCTAATATAACAGTAATTTATTAAACAATAGCAATAGCTTTATACATATAACTAGCAGACAGACGTTGTCCTGCATGATATTTCAAGCAATTAGAGTAATAAACAAAGTATGAAAGTACCGACTGCAGCGCTATCTGCCGGGCTGATTTGTGAATCTAAACTATCCAGGGCGCAACCCAAACGCATACAAAAATTTCATTCAAATCAGTCCAGCCGTTTAAGAGGAGTTCAGTGACATACACACGTACAGTAGAATATATATATAAATATTAGAATTTACCATATATTTGATACTGGTTTACAGAGTGTTTTTATACGCCCTTTCTTATTAAACACCCATTCAGATATTCATACATTCACGTATACTTAAAGTAAAACTAAAAGGAGCAAGTGTAGTTGTTTAATAATGTGAACACAGCTTTTTGTCTGCACAGCCCTAGTTAGTACATGACTTTTCAGAACATTGTTAAGCGATGTGTAAGACGTCTTAAACGTGTTTAATTGTTTCATTATTAATTAAATTGTAATGTATGTTATATTGCTACGAAATAATTAGATTACAGGTGACTTTTACTTCTTAATTATAGAAGTATATTAAAAACTTAATCTTTATTTAATGCACAAAGCTTCTGGTACAGGAAGTATTTTAATAATTCAAATGAAACCTAAAACATACCACATGTAAGCATTAACAAGGGACTAAAATCTATTACAATCAAAACAAAGCAATTTAATCGAAATAGTATTTATAATCCAATATGGCGCCTGCAACGACGCAATTGTCACGGCCCGATGCGCGCCCATTGCTCCTTTGCGATTGTCGTTTTTGTGTGCCCGACCACAGATACACCGACCTGTCATACCGACTCTTTGTTTTGGCGGGAAAAAGTGAGATAAAAAGTCTCCCGAGCAAATTGGGCATCGTTGTAAACAGAACTCGATAGCGAACAATAAACGTCCGATTTCTCGATTCGAAATTGTTGATTGTTTTGTGGCGCGGCTTGCTTTTACGTGTTTCAGATTTTTTATGAACAGCACATCATGTGATATATACGTAATATGGTCTTTGATTTACGCGATTATAACTTAGAATTTGTTTGTTTCTTTCCAAAAAATACTGGATATCCATCCATAGTTATTCCTCTCACACTTTGAAATAAATTTTACTGTAGTTTTTATAATTTATGAATCGTTGTATTTTTTTTTTCGTGTTTTTTTATGTTTGTCTATAAGTGTTGGTCACATCATATCTTGTATTATATTTTTCTTTAGTACAATTTATCAGTGTGCCGAGCGTTGGCAAGTTCTTGTTATTAACTAAAAATTTAATTTTTATTTTAATATTCTTCAGATGTGGTCCAGCGAGAGAGTCAAGTCGCCTAAATCTAATTTAATAATTCAAAACAAAATTTGGCTGCAGATAAGCGCTCCTTACTTTTACTATTTTGACATTTTGTTTCAATGCGTCCAGTGTACCTAGTAGATTGTAATAGTTGCAGTTCCATAAAATTGTGTAGATTAAAAAGAGTGGATTAGAGTTTCTTGCCAGTTCTTTTTGACCGTTGTAAGCCCTTGGTTTGGGCAGTAAGTGTAAATTTAGATCTGTTTTTAAAGTATGGACGTTCACAAGTGTTCATAGTTACCAATAATTATTATTCTCTGTTTGTTTAATCTGTTTTTTTTATTAAAGGAATTTTTCTCTTCCCTCTTTAATTTCTAAATAAAAGAATTGGTAGTGTAGTGTGGATCTTCAGGCATTAATCTTAAACTGTAGTAGTAGTAGTGGTTGGTGTTTTTGCAATAATAAAAAAATATTATTCAATAGACTTATTTGATTTGAGTTCTACGTATAGATATGTACATATACTAGTAGTAGTGTTAATAATTTAGCCGCTATTCTGCTACAGCTTACATTGTTCTCAGTCTATAAGCTAGGATATTTATATAGGTCGGCGTTGCATCCTTAATAGGTATATCTGGACAACGTGCGGACCGTTATCTCAGAGAAAAGGGGGTAAGGCTCGTAGTGGGGGGAGGAGATATGAATCACAGGGAGTAATGGCTACAATATCACGTAGTGCACTTTGTCAACTGGTTGTAGCTGTAGTCGCATAGATAATACGGCGATTGTAGTTTGAAGATAGTTTGGGATCCATTCGCTGGCTTCTTACGCAGAATTAATGTAGTTAGTGCAAGCAACGTGAGAGTAAAATCCCCCTTGCATTGAGATTGGTGTCAGAATTATCTTGAAATTAATTTGAGGTTATGTAAACCGTCAATATTATTATAAAGCTTTGTATAAACATTTTGAAAACACAACCTCTTTTACTTCTACAGATAAGAAATAACCATGAATAAAAGATTATCAGTAGGTCATTAATGCAGAGTTTGCAATAATCAATCCAGACTATACTTAGGTAGTAATGTCAATCATCACAAACATTAGCCACAGAGTATAAAAGCAAATGCCATTTTGACATTTGACACACGAATGCAAACGCGGTATCCGTTACAGAATAATTTCCAAGCACAAATCGATAACCTCAAGACCCTCAAATGCAATCCGAGGATGGCTCCTCGAAACAGCTAAACGCGATTAGGCGCGCGCGCGTCCTCGACCACGAGATGGCACTTGGGCTGATGGTATCGGCAATTTGCTCTTTCCACGCCACGACTGCCTTTCACAAGGTGTTGATATGGGAAATCTGCTGAATTAACACTTTTGCTATTGCCTGAAGATCACTTGATCATTTGCATAAAGTGTTTCGTTTGGCGTTTAGATTTTCATTAAGGGTTTATTATGTCTCTCTAGGTCATGACAAAACTATGATATGGTGAAATTCTTATAACTAAAACTTATTATAATTAATGTTGAACCTAGGGTAAGATCAGAGTCGAAAGTTACTAGTGATGCAACGAATTTCGTATTCATTTTCGCCGTATATATATTTCCCGTAGCTGAAAGAACTGGTCCAGAAGTATTTTTTTATTAAAGCCTTCTACTGTCGCCAGAGAAATTATTTTCGACCAGTTAAAAAGTACAAACAGAAAAAAGAATTCGCCTGAGTAGTTACAAATATTTTCAATTATTAAATGTCTTAGTAAAAAAGTAATAAAAGAACAACTATTTTTGGTCTAAACCTCAGATTTCTGTAAATGTTTCATGATCATTTATCAATCTAAAAGGCAAGTGGTGTATCAGCCTCCTGTGGTTGACACACACAGCTGGGGATCGAACCTCGTTCGTACGACCTCAAGGAGGATAGTCGTACGCTAAAGCCACTAGTGCAACACTGTTCTAAAAACGCACAGTATTAATTATTGCTATTTGAAATCATCGTATTCCTTTATCTAGTATATTAAGTGTGCCTTTCGTAGATGGAATTGAAATTTGATATACCTAGTAGTGAATTTTACCCTTTGTATTAAGATAAAAATATTAGATATACGGTATTTCGTTATTCACATTTGTGTTGCACAACTAAAGCTGTGCTTCACAAAGCAATCCCCTATTGTCATTCAGAACTTAAAATTAAGTAACTTGCAGCGTAAACTAGCGTGAAAACTCCACATTTGTCTGCGAAGATTAAATGCGAATAATCAGTGTCTATCACGAATCGATAAGCATGCGCGTGAGTAGGATGAGGTCGTTAGTAAATGTTACATTCTCATGTTTAGTAGTGTTGATTAATTGCCTCTATCTTTAGATATAATATATATCTATATCTGCGTCTTTCACTGATAGTTTGATGTTGGCAGTTATTGCTTTCATTTCATCGGTAATCGAACCTATAGGAACCTATAGGCTTTCTTATTATTCTTTTATACGATATGTAGTTGTGACCTCTCGTTATTGTATGTGAAAATATTTGGGATTTTTTTTTTCATTTTTATTAATAGTTTATATGATCACGTCTTTTTCCCGAAGTGGTAGACAGAGACTACAGACACTCCACTTACTGAAATCCCTCTCTCGCTTCAACCACGTCATGACATTCACCATGCATGCTCGCCGGTTATGAGAACTTATGACTTGTCTAATACTCCAGGAGGGATTTGGTTAAGGTACGATAACCCGATTTCAACACGAAAAGTTTGATTATTGCCTAAAACTACTAGTTCTATTAGACCACAACACACAAGTTAAACAACCGATAGCCACTCAAAAAGGCGTCGATCTTTTTACATGACAAGACAGGCGACAATATCAATATTTTAGCGTTTAGAATTTCAATAAGTGTATTAAGGCTCTACTCTTATTCACGATATATTATAGAGCTGAAGAGTTTGTTTGTGTGGTTAAAAGCAACAATCTCAGTACCTACTAGTTCGAATTAAAAAGTCTTTTATGATCATGATATTAATCCAACCTAACACTTTATGTATATGATGGATAGGATTTCGTAGGAGATATCTTAAAAGTTTAAAAAACACATTATGATAGTACCATGCGCGCAGGAGCAGTATTGGTTAAGTGGCTTAAGTGTGTAACTCATCCCTGAGGTCGTAGTTTCGATACCCGGCTGTGCACCAATGTACTTTCTGTCTACGTGCGCATTAAATACTCAGGTGAAGGAAACCATCGTGAGGTAACCAGCCTGTCTCAAATAAATAAAATTTTGTGTCACACAAATGGCTGATCACCTAATTGTCTGTAAAATATATATCGAAGAAACGGATGCAATCTGAGGCCAAGAACCATATAGGGTTGTACCACTGGATTATTATTACGTGCATTCATGATAAGTATCTCAGATTTTATACCCAAAATTTTTAATTGCTATTAAGTTGAAATCTCGGGAAAGTGGGTTATGGGCGTAAGGAGGCCATACACGCTATATCTAAATAAAAAAATAGTGTGTGTGTGTCAGCCACGACGCACGATTGGAGTTTACTCCTTACGAACGATAAAATGGCGATAATGTTCTGTGGCTGTCGACCATATTTTCATACTAAAGGTGGTAAGAATATATGTTTTTATAATATAAATATTTGTAGTAGTAATAAAACATACCTACATCATCTATGCCCAAATAGGATTTTCTTTCTGTGACCAAAGTTACCTTTATAGTAAGAGAAGAATAAGAATGAACAATCTTTTTAGTTTTAATTTCACTGACCATTACTATTGACAAAACTCTATGGCACGCTAGACAATCTACTTTTATTTTTTTCACCTGTCAACACTGACAATGTTGTAACGTGGCTGTCAAAACGTGAATTCAAAATAGGAAAGTCTGTGTAATGTATTCCATCTCATTCTTTTACACGTTCAATCCTACAGATAGTTTGTCTCTTTCTACATAACGCCTCAACTTTTCATGTTACACATAACGCCTCAACTTTTCGTGTTACACTTGAATTTACTCCTCATAAAATTTCCGTACCGGGCCTTATAACTCAAATCGTTTCTTAAGGAGTAAACTCCAAAAAATATATATATGGGGAGTTCAAATCATTTCTTTGTAGTGGCCAGGCAAATTTTTGTGTTTAAAAGCTTATTTTGCCCGCGCAAAATTTTGCTGAGTACAATCCCTATCAAACATGATTTTTCGTTTCCGCCTTCATCTCAAAGCTTTTAATTAATAACATTCGGTGTGAAGTGGGAACGGGTGGTTAAATGGTATCTTGGTATCGGTGGGCGTGGCTCGCACTCAGCCGCAGATTTATTGCTGATGCAATAATGTTTTAGTGTTATAGGTTTTGATGTAGGTGAATGTTCGAGATTTGAAGGAGTCAGAGGCAAATTAAAATAAGACATTTCCGTGTTTTAGGAGCTTTCTAATGAATTATCTATGTTAGTACTTACTGAAGTCCTTTAATAATAAGAGGAGAAAAGAGAGACTTACCTGTAAAAAAAATACATTTAGTTAATTTTGAAAATATGTAGTTTTGATAGCTCATAAATACGAAACCAATATTAACGAATTTTTGTAGAGAAGTAAAATAAAAAGGGTGCGTGTACTTATGTACGCGCGTTAGAAGTTTAATACTTCTTTGGCATTATTTAAAATAGTTTTTGATTGCATGCAAATAATTAATTACAATTAAAAAATCAAATACTGTAAAAGGAGTCATTATAGTCAATAAAGTTCAGTTTACATTTGAAAAATTAAATAAATAAATATTTATTATTATTCTCTTACATTAAGTGTAACATAAATTCTATTATTATTCGAATGTTGTTTTTAAATTATGTCCAATGCCGTTGCATCTTCCGTGGGCAACTTCATTCTGTTAATTTTGTGTCACGGTGCGCGCGCATCGTAAAATTTCACTCTCATCAATTTTTCATAACGCGCCTAAAGAAGTATAACTTCAAAAAATCAATTTTTAAATAGATAATAATAAAACTAGTAATGCCTGATACTTCCATATTTTATTTGATAGTTATTCATATTTATATCCTTTAATGTTTAAAAAACAATTGCTTTACAAAAACCTATAAATTTATGCAACGCAGAAATATAATAAATAGAAAGTTTGCGACTAGAAACGGCAATGAATCAAAAACAATGCAATGTGATTATCCTTTCGCATTCTGCTTTTGGCGTAGGGTATAAAATGTAGGCGTAAGCGATATATTAATTTTATTCGAGAACATGAATTAGAAATAAAAAAATATCACTTTAGTCGCATAAACTAAATAAAGCTTCTTTAATGGATACTAACGATTTTTTTTTCATATTTATGAATTATTTATTTACAACACACAAATATAGTAATAATAATAACTAAAATGGATAATTAAAACAAATTTAAACGAATGTATGTTCATGTTTCACGATGTTTCAAGTGATTTATATCAGTTCTCAAATCTCACTTTTAACCCGTCACGCAAAACACAAAAACACACATGGCGGTACAAACTTTTAGGTCTGGGCTTCAGATTTCTGTATCTGTTCCGTATTTATTTGTAGTAGTCAAGTAGTAGCTGTCAGTAGGCAGTAGTATTTAGTGTAGTAGTTGTCAGTAGGCAAGTAGGTGATCAGCTTTCATACAGAACAAAAAGATTATCTTCCTTTCTCTACTTCCAAAAAATTGTCTAAGATAATAATTATTAATAACATTTAATTTTCTTGGTAATACATAACCAAAAATGAAATATTGTTTTTTAACTAAATTAAGTACTTTATAACAAGTGTGTTTGTTAATTATTTGATCACGTAATACACCTTTAAAGATCCTTGCTTTTATAATTGTTACAGCTGTATGTACACGCTATCTCCCATAACTCAGTCCTTCTCGAGTTCGACAAGAGGGAAGTGGCGGAAATGAAGAGCGGCCCGGTGGAGGCAGATAAATCGGCGCTAAACAAAGAACTGCCACTTCTTGTAACTTTATTAACTTGACAAATTGTCTTGTGACAGTTCGTCTGTAATCGCTTTGTAGGCTTCTAATGTTAATAGCATTTTATAATTGACAGGGTTGACATACGGGAGACATACTTAAGACTCAACCCTAAATCTTACCCTGGAATCTAAAAAACGTGTGAGTACCACGAAAGGCATTACATTACTGTATATAAAAATATAAATTATATTCTGGTAATATTTTAATTAATTATTACTATATTTACAGTTTAATATGAATATGTTTCATTATACGGTTAATGATGAATATGGTGAATATGTTTAATGGATATTATATACAACGATATTTTGATATATAAAAAACCTGTATTTCCCACGTCAAAAGTCCATAATTACGTACTTCATACAACATATGGATTAAAACTAAAAATACAAGTCAATTGTCATCTCCACTCATAAGGATTTTATAATGAAATTTGCAATTCCTTCTAACAAAAAATTGCATAGGTACTTTACTATCTGTGGCCGCGCCCGCTTTGCGCTTTTGGCGCCATAATTTGTATCTCAATTTATTAGGGTACATAAAGTTGTAACGTAACAAACGTAACGTGTAACGAAACATATATTAAATTTAAAAGCATTTTACAGAATTCATATTTTCGTGATTTTGATTGAAATGCGGTTTATAATATCTTGTTTTCAACTATAAGCGGAGAGACCCCCCGTGGCCACAATCGTGTTTCGTACAGAATTCTCCAATATGTGCATACTTGACCTATCAGATCGTTATCTTGTAAGATAAATCATAAGAAATCTGATAGCAGCGCAGACAAATTCGATTATTATGTGAATATTTATTTTTTTACGAATCAAGAATTAAGTTTAATTCCATTTATTTATTAAATAGATAGAAAATAAAATGTCTCAAAGGATTTAATACGAGCATATTGTAACTTATGCGTTTAATTAAACGTTAATTTTTAGGATTTAAGTTCTAAAACCTAATTATACTTTTAACATTGTGGTAAAAAACATGATTATTACATACACAATTTTTAAGTAGTGATAAAAGAAATACCGTAGATCCTCTTCAGACATATCTTTCATGTTTACTAAACAAGTGACAAAACAAAGCTATTCTCTAGCAGGAAATTAGCAGCGCTTCCGCGAGGATTATTGCGAAATAAGATATTGTTTACGGATTCGTTTGTTCATTTCGTTTAAAGGGATTAAGTGAAGCGGTAACTTGATTTGGATTTTCAATTTTAGAAATGTTAACGGGTTAATCAATCATCAATAATACGTTTAGGTATTTATGTCTCGATAATAAGTTTTTGTTTTGTGATATTTGTGAGTCGAAGTAGTTATTTAAATTAAGATTTTTTTTTTTTATAAAATAAGGGGGCAAACGTGCTTGCGGGACGACAAAAAAGGGCAGTCTGCGCAGCCCATAGACATCCATTTTTAGTGGGTGCGTTGCCGGCCTTTGAGGGAGGAGTAGACTCGCTTTTTGAACATTTGGAGGTCGTATCTCTGAGGGAAGACCCCAGAATTAGAAAAAAAGAATTTTATGATTTCGCTTTTTGACAAAAAAATCTTCTATTAAAAACTACATAGGTATAAACTTAAAACTAACAAACACTTACTTCATTTGGTTTTAGCGGCTAATTGGAAAATGTCGTCTAACTAGAGCATGAAGTGGACCGTAAATTTCTGCTGATTAGTTTTTCATTGATTTTTAATCATAAGAAATAATTGTATCGTGGATATCGAACCCACTGTATCCGGATTATACGCCATATGCTACAAAGATACATTGACTTCGTTCAAATAATATCACGCACGTCAGATCATTAGTGATATTATTTGCTATTGACTACTGATAAGAATAGTATAGAATATTCTAAGTACCTATATAATATCAATTCTCAGCGATATCTATATAGATACATTTACATTTTCTTGTACAATATGTCTTGCTATATAGCTATACTGCGATATAGCAAGACATATTGTACAAGAAAAATCATTTATACAAACATAAAGATCAAACCACAATTCAGATACAGAAGCGAGTATTTTCAATAAAAATGTATTCGTTCCCGAGTGACACAGTGACAGACAATAGGAAATAGCGGCCGGATTCAATCACCGACCAGTATTCAATTTTTATCAGACATTTCTTACGCAAATGGGAACGACCTTTAGGTACGTACGATAACCTTACTATACAAAAAAGGCATTCAAAAAATTATTAAGAGTATTTATAGCTGAGTCATAAAGGATACAGACCATTCTTCTGTCAAAATACCACATAATTAAGGTAGTACGACAGTGATTTAAGTAGATATAGTATTAATTGTATATAATTTGTGTATGTGAAACCTTTTAAGAGAAAGAGAATCCATGTTTTGCGTAAATTACGTAGTAAGTTGTAAGAGTATTTAAAGCTGATTCATAAAGGGTACAGACCATTGTACTGATAAAATTCCATAAAAATAATGTAGTTCGACAGTGATTCAAGTAGATATAGTATTAAACATATATACTTTGTGTACGTGAAGTTTATGAACATTAAATCTATGTTTTGTGTAAATTACGATATTAGAGTTTTTATAGCTGATTTATAAAAAGTACAGATTTATGTTCTAAAAACCATCCACATAATAAAGGAAGTTTGACAGTGATTTAGGTAGATAGCGTATTAATTGTATATAATTTGTGTACTGCCGCCTTTTATCAACATTAAATTCAAGATTTATATAACCTAAATCAACATTATTTATATATCAATATCTATGGGCAATTGTAAATAAAGCTATGAAATATAGAACATCATCCATATATAAACATGCATAAGATTTTAATAAACAGATAAGCTGACCGCACGGAAGGCGACCGATTTTGAGATGTATGCTCACACCCAATATCCGACCGAAGATTGAAATATCTGACCCCCTCCCCCTCCTTGCCTAAACCCGATAGGGAAATTCGCAAATGGGATAAGATTTATTGAATGTGTTCCATACTAACATTAAAGAAACTCATTTAGAATATAGTTTAATTAACGACTTACATAGGTTGAATGTTGGTCTAATGGTTGCAAAGTGCGGCTCTCATACTTTAGGTAGGTTCACCGACTGTGCTTCAATGGACTTCCTATTTAACGCTCTCGCTGTACGTAGGAAAATATTTTGAGGTATACGTTAGACCCAAAAAGTCAAGAGTGTCACAAAGAAGGCTTGTCTATTAAGAAAAATGATGACGAAACCGATGCAGAAATCTGAGGGTTAGACCTAAGAGGTTTTAGCGCCATGAATGGAACGTTAGGTAATAAGAATCTTTAAAAAATATATTGATATTTTATAAAAGGCTACTATTATGATTACAAAAATAAATGTAATAATTGTACTACAATATTGAGTAACTAATGTAATTTTACTATTAAAAATAGTTAAAAGTCCTGTTAGTTGGGTACTGTCTTCTACCTAAACCACTTATATATTGATAAAACTATAGAAAATTACGTTTATTTATTTATTTATTTACTTTTAAAATAAGTTTTAAAGTAATTATATAGAAAAAAATATATGTTTGTAACTTTGTACTAGCGGTTTAAATTAAAAAAAATATGTTTTTATAAGCCAATATTCAATACGACGAAATGTATCGACTCATTTTGTTTCATCAGAATTTAGTTAGCATTCCAGAATCGTGTCTGTACAACGTCTAGCCCTTCGAAGGCTATCTGCGCGTGAGTATGTCTGCTTTCGCGCTAAATTTATTACTCGTAACTAAACGACGTTTCTACCACTTATAGCATACTTCAGCTTTATTACTTGACAATAAGTTTCAAAATAGCTTGAACTATCAAATTTACATGCATCTTCCATGAATTGTAATACAAAAGACTTTAATACTTTGAATTAAGGTTTATTTTGGATAAATCGTGTTGTAGCTCGGTGTAGGGCGCGAAGGAATTTTTATTTGAAACCTGTCATATTAAGCATTGATTTTGAATGCACTGCCGAACTAAATTGATTCGTGAACTTTTGTGATAAGGTTGATGTTTGCTTGTCAACGATACTGCAATAAAACGCGTGGTGACTCTTGATGTTATCACTAGATCTCTAACGAAATTGGTGCTAAAATAAATATATCTTTATGGTAACCGAAAGATTTTTTTAAATATATCTAAAAGTAGTAGTAAGTACATAGTTTTCTACCCTTTTTCTATATCCAAGTACCAATCGTAATTGCTACGAAACGTAGATTTTTTAACATGCTCAAAAAAGAATTAATTTACATATAGCATGTTACTACACATTGTACTAAACAGAACTAAACATATTTAACGCCCAATATACGATAACGTGACGATAACGAAACGATAACGCATAACTGTTCGGTAGGCGAACAATAACATAGCGTGTAACTGACTCAGAAGGTTCTTGGTATTAAATATGTTATTTTCCTCGAGGTCTAAAGCTTTGAAGCGTATCCGGTAAGAAGTATTCAAAAATATTATTCATTAAATCAATTTAACTGCACTTATTCACTCTTTCGTCGTTCTCTGTCAATGTTGCTATGTATGGGCCTATAATTGTTTCTTATTAGTTTGTATATGTCTACGACGCTGATTTTTTGTTTATCAGGGCAAACGGGCAGGAGGCTCGCCTGGTGTTAAGTGATACCGCCGCTCGAGTACACTCGCAAGAGGGCTCGCGAATGCGTTGTCGGACTTTTAAGAATTGGTACGTTCTTGAAGGACTCTAAGTCCAATTGCTTCGGAAATACTTCAGTGGTGCGCGGCATGAAGTGCCTTAAAAAACGCTTAGTTGTAGAACTCAGACGTCGAGGTGATACGGTTGGTATTTCGCATTCATTAATTCATTCTGTTGTTACTAATATTTAGTTTAGCCAACAAAAAGTTTGTTCTTTAAAAAACAAATAGATAAAATCGCATGGTCTGTGTACACAAGAGATATCGTTAATAAATTTCAATCAAACAAAACTTTATCGTCTTTTGTTTTGAAGTTTCACTATTTATTGCAAAATTACAATCTAGAACGTTTCATTAAATAGATTATAACTTAGGTGTAAGTAAACATTTCTTAAAGCTTAATCTAATCTAAATAAGTATTTAAATTGTTCATTTTATTTATTTTATAGCAGCGTTGGCCTAGTGGTTTCAACTTGCGACTCTCATGTGGTCGTAGGTTCGATCCCCGGCTGTGCTCCAATGGACTTTCAACGAATGTGAAGGAAAACATCGTAAGGACACTGATCACGAAACTGATTGAAATCTGAGGAGACCTTAAAGGTTGTAGCGCTATTGGTAATGTATTTAAATTATTAAGTTTCATGAATTTATAAATTTAATCTCGTAGCGGAACATAAGTCAAATCAACTCCGCAGTTAGAAACTCTCGCGAATCGCAATCAACTGGGAAGGAAAATAATTTTAATTGGCACACAATAAAATATTATGTGAGTTTGTCCGTTGCAGTTCTATCGATTACATAGGGATGTGCCGATGTCGATAGTTTATCACGATCAATTTAATCATTACAATTTGGTAAAAGACATAGTTAAAATTTTTGATGAATACGACATATTATGTGTATAATCAAGGTAAATTGTACACACATATTTTTAATAGTCTCAGTCAATATTTTAGATCAACACATATACATTTTTTTTACAAATTTTCTCTGCGCAATGACATTATTTAGCAATACGATTTAGCCTAACTTAAGATTAATAAGTAATTTAAAACTACCCTAAATTGCTAAAAAGGATATTTAACATATAAGTCCAATAACATATAATACACATATACTATATAAAAAAATATTTATATCCATTACACAGTACAATTCAGTAGTGATATATGTAAACGTAAGCTTGAGAGAACTACATTGAACATGTAGTTAATTTTACAAATATCTTTTTGTTGAAGTGTAATAAACTCAAATACTATCTATCTATCGCGACTATGTAGTTCAGTCTCATCCCTTTACTTCGTCAAATCATTAACATTCAATAGTAAGAATTAAAGTATCGATTCGAAAGAATCACTGGCGTGCCTGGCGTGCGCAGATCGGTGCATTGATTGCCCCCGCGCAGGTGCGACCCTTCGTGACAATATAATTGTACCGCATGCCTCATTCCCTTAATTTATACCTAATAGTGAGATAATCGAATACTTTTTCGCACGTCTCATTTACATTTTAGGCTTTTATCTCGCGTTGCTGGGATACAATAATGATATTCGCGCGATTGGGCACGGAGATAATATACTCTAGGGTTGTCCTGTTATTCGAATTGTCGAGGAGTTTATATAAAAAAACAGGATGTTATTTAAATTAATTAATGTTTTATCAACTTTTTATAAACATGTAATACAGTTTTGATCATTTTTAGTTTATATCAGACCTAAATTCTTAAAAATTAACGGTTTTAATCTAACACAGCCGAACAATATATGTACCGAGAAATACGCAATCATGAGCTGTGCGAGAACTACAGTATTTTATCGATATGAAGCACATCCCTAGCGTGCTGTATCGGATCTAGTGATGTACACGTTAACGTGTATATTTCGCTCGCTAGGCGTGAGCAGTGCGCTTGTACCCATCCTCACTTTAATTGGACCCCGTATGTAGCAGTTATCTTAGCTAATATTTTTGAGGAAACGTGAATAAATCTCAAATCACGACAGCTTCGCCTAATCATTTTATTGTAAGGAATACCATTTCGAATGCTATTGTTTGACTTCTCTTACATTCTTTTTTATTACGCACTAGCTGACCTGGCGAACATCGTACCGCCTAACAGTCGATTCTTTATTTTTTTTAAATACTTATTCTGCTATTCGGGACACTGGTCTAGCTAGTAAGATAAAAAAAAGAAAGTTGATAATACAACAAATACATTATGTCAAAAAATAAAAATTTACCTTCCTGGAACCCCTCCACTAACACTTGAACTTTATTTTATGGTATTAAAGTTCAAATTGCCTTTAAATATTATTACGAATATTTTGTATGGGAATATGGAAAAGTATTGTTTTTAGACTTTTTCACTCAATTTGTTTAATTTTTCTCTCCGTAAGAACCATCCTCGTACTTCAAGGAATATTATAAAAAAGAATCAGACAAATCGGTCAAGCCGTTTTCATGTTATGTCGTGACAACGGAAAACGGGTTTCATTTTTATATATATAGATTACCTGGAAGTTCATGCATAATCTTCTAGTTCGAGAAATATTATTTATGGGTCGTGATATATGACCGCAGATTATTAAGAATTATCCTTGTATGCGTTTGACCGAAATTTTGGCTTAAGTCGTAATATGAAACAGGAAATGTATGGTGTCGGGACCGTAACAAATGGAGATCCGTGGTCTTTGCTACCCCATAGGGAAAAATGGCGTGATAATGTTATTAAAAGAAAATGTTAATAAATGAATGTATTCCTTTTTTTATTCAAACGAAGTAAATAAAGAAATTTATAAAGATATTGGTTAAGAGTTATTCTTTCTACTCTTTCTGACATTTTTTTAAAAGCTAGTTTGGATTAAAACCTCATTCGTCATAGAGTCTTAACAAGACATAGAGGTTTAACAAGTATCATTTACGACTCGTGTGTTAGTTTACTTTTAAGCATTTTTTAACTTTCGAGTTGATACATTATTACTCCATCCTCTTCAATCCTACAACTCTTATCTCAAGAAAGCGTTTAATTTCACGGGCGCTCATAGTCATAGCCTACGCTCTTTCGAGATATATGCTTCAAGCATATCTCGGAAGAGATCGCATCAGATGACTCTGCCTTTCTTGGCGAATTTTATAGGGCCTCTTCCTCTAGCGGTCTCTATCCGCTCTATCCGCTGTAGCACCTTTTCTATCTTCCTTTAAATCTCTTCACTACAAGCATTACTTGTTCCCATCGTATCCCTAACATAATTTAGAAATCATCATTCATGTGTCCTTACATCTGTTTTAATTGCTTAATTCTTTATGTTTAAGTATTATATATCACATGTAGTTTTGCGTTTTTATCTTTTCGCTCGCCTTTTTATTAAGTGCTTGTCTGGAAGAGACTGCTCGAGAGCGACAAGTCCGTTGCCCTCCTTATTATTTAAGACTTCTAATTGTACTTATTTATTTCCTCGTCTATATATTTATTTTATTTTAATTTTAGTTTAATTTATACGTGACTAGCGGACCCGACAGACGTTATTCTACACACACTAATCAATATCACGATACAATCATCTAATTACAAATCTAAATCTATCTCAAACAAGTTAGCACATTTGTTATGGCTTTTGGTCAAATGTAATATCCTTTTGAATTAAAATATATAATAATGGTCAAAAATCTGTTAATAATAATAATATCTGTTTTATAAAAGTCTACATTATCCCCACAAAAGTCGTTAATTTTTCGCGATTGCACGAAATATACAATCTCGAAATACACTGAGGATACAAAATAAATAACCCATACTATGTATATCTGTGGCAGTCGTAGTTCATGGTTATCGCGTTATCATTTAACATGACCGGAGATAGCGACTGATAACGACCGTACCTTTGTAATGCTATGTTTGTTTTTATTTGTATGAAACGTAATGTGTTTTTAATGACACTGTAATAGGTAGACATCTTTACAACTATGTATTAAGATATTCTTTATTTTCCTTTAGGTAAGTAACTTAATAATTAAATGATACAGTTTTTTTAGTGTTTTTTAATAAATTTTATTTAAATATGCTTCCAACGCTCGGCACACTGATAAATTGGTACATAATTAAAAAAAATACAACAAATACGAAGAAGAAAATACATTGAATCATAAATTATAAAAACTTTTTTTTGTTTTAAACTTTTCAGTTGATGCCTTATAACTCCATACTCTTCAATCCTAAAACTCTTATCTCAAGAAATCATTTAGATTCACGGGTGCTCATAGTTACAGCCTATGCTCTTCCGAGAGATATATCATTGTAATCCCATCAGATAACTCTTCCTTTCTTGGCGAATTCTTTCGTTCTCTCCTCTGGAATTAAACTACCTGTCTCTATTAGCTTACCTCCTTCTCTATCTTCGTTTAAATCTCTACTCTACAAGCATTACTTATCCACATCGTATCCCTAACATAATTTATAAATCATGATTCATGTGTTCTTTACATCTGTTTTAATTGCTTTATTCTTTATGTTTAAGTTATTATATATCTTATATAGTATCGAATCATAAATTATAAAAACTAATCGAAAATTAATTTTAAAGTGGGAGCAACTATGGATATCCAGACCTAACTCGTTTATCAGAATGCTCAATCTGAATATCGGTGAGTTTTGGCCAAAACGCGATCATCTGAAAGGACGAACAAATGGGATGTCTGGGGTATCTAAAATAAAGGGTAATTAAATTTAGTTAAATCGTTGGGGCAATCAACCCAATTAATAAATATTTTATACGCAAACGATTCTCCAATGACAACATCTTAAAGTGCTCTAGCCTGGTTTTCTACTTTGGCAACTTATTAAATTGATATTGATCAATTGTTGAACATCTTTTATTAAAATGTTGTATATCTTTCTTCTTCTATCTTATATATATAAAAAGAAAATGGTGTTCGTTTGAGGCTCTTTCACGCTTAAACCACTGATCGTATCGACATGAAACTACCACCATTCGATGCGAAATTTTTCCTAGATGGTTTATGGCTATTTATTTTATAATTATATATATATTATAATTCCAACGTTCCTTCATTTTTTTATTTCTGTGTTACTTTTATGAAAATTTTTCCCGCTAATATAAACAAAAGAGGCTTCCTAGAACCGCAAAACGTCAACATCTGTTAAAAACTCGATTTTCGAAATATTTCAATTTTCTTAGCGGGAAGTTAAAAAGAAGAATAATAAAAATATGAAAAAAAATAAAATAATGAAACATAAAATTTATTTTAATTCGTCCAGCAAAGCGGGCGCGAAACGGCTAGTAAGATATACAACATATATATACAACATTTAAATTAAAGTCTATTCGATTATAAGAGTTAGTTGATAGTAAAAAGGTTAATATGAACTATAATATTATATTAATAAATTGGTTAGTTCAAAAGATCGCACGGCTGTTCTGCTTTCAGATGTGATCGGTCCATCAACAGATTGGTGAGTAATAGAAAGATAATGAGAGAGGCGCTGGAAGAAACTGGTGGAGTTATACAACGCTCCATGACGCTTATTTACCCAACCATGCCGCTCAGCTACTGACCAGAAAGAGATAATTATTATTGCTCGCTTTGCGGGCCTCTGCAGCTTCGTGATCAATAAAATAAAAACCCCTAGGGGTCATAGAAATTAAGTCAAGTCGTGTTAGGTGTGGCTAATCAAGCCTTTAAGAAAATATAAAAAAAACTTTAGAGGTGTCAAGGGACACCCGGATGGAACGAAATTCCTTTCGATTAATTTATATGTTAATTGGTATCATAACAGTATGATAGATTTTCTCGACACCAATCTTACGACGAAAAAAAAAAGCCAACATCACGAGGTGTTCCCAGGCGGTCACCCATCCAAGTACTGACCTCGCCCGACGTTGCTTAACTTCGGTGATCGGACGAGAATCGGTGTATTACAATAGCAAATAGCATAAAAGTGTCGTGACAACTTTTCGTAAGAATTTTTTCCGTCTAGCCCCCTTTCACAACGCGCGGTAAGGAACTTCGTTCCAATAAACAAAAGATGCAGAAATGAGCCTCCTCCATTGGGGTCTTACGAGACTATGAGGCTTTTGTGATGTTTATAGATATTATCCAACATAAGTGAATTGTTGGTCTGTTAGACAGTGCAACAACGCAATGAATTGTACTTCCAAGTGACAGAATGTGGGCGCACTCACGAGCGCGATGCGATCCGATGTGCTAACAAGCGGGCGCAGACAAGCGATCGAATCTCATTCCAATTTGTAATGCGTCCGCGCAGATTTATTGCCCACGCGAGCTAGACCCATAGGTGGCCTCTACATGCTTTTCGTCATCGCCTGATAGGTACTACTATATAAAAATCGATGCTAAATGACGCTGTCAAATGATTTTCTCTCCAATTACGTTATTCATTTGTTTGTACCTTTTGTGAAGTACCTATGTACTTTTTATGTTTTTTTATTTATTTTAGTATGTATTTTATAGCATAAAATACTGTAAATAAATATTAACACTGTTAATAGAGGCATCAAGACGTTTAAAGTATAATTTGTTAAAAAAACCGGACAGAACAAAATTATACTAAGTATCTAATTCGAGTGATCTCTTATTAATATACTAGAATTTATCTTAATAAATATAAAAAAACGCATAAAATTTGTTTAGAGACAATAATATTTTATTTTAAAAGCTAAAACAAGATTCGATTCTTATCAAAAATAAATCTTGTGTGATAAATAAAATAGCTATCTCGAAACTTCATAAACGTATACATCATGTTAAAAAATGACTGCTATTAAATTAATAAGAATGTTTTTTGTTTTATGAAAAAATATTTATCTTAGAAGATATTAAAGGTTAATCATTCTCGTAATATTTTGTAAATATTTTAAATTCGTCAAAAAATTCTTGGTCTCTCAATATTAAATTACCCTCTGATTCGTAAAAACTTGAATGCATTGTTTTCACTAAAGTGCGTATCTATCTCTTTTCATCACAGTGTAAACACAATTTGACAGATAGAGACAAAAGAGTATTGCAGTTAAAAGAGTACAATTGGACTTATTAGGGGTTTCCTCTGTAGTTTATGTTTGTTTAAATAAATAACCAAGGAGAATTTCTCGAAGGATCCATGAAGGTTGAGTTTCAACTTAATTTTTTCTTTTTTGCTTCGCTTTATATTCATTAAAAAATCAAAAGTAGTAGATATGATAATATTAATTAGAAATAAAATACGTTAAAAAATTACGAACCCATAACTTTATTTCTATTTTATAAAATGTAATTTATGCAATATAAATGAACACGCTTTACATACATTAATTTAATATTAAAGTGCTCATTTTGGTGGCTGCGTTGAATTTTTTAATAATTTATGGGTCGCGACCTGCGAACATCAATTCTACGGTACAAATATGAAAATCGAAAAATTACATTAATTTATGGAAACGTAAAAACTATTATACATACGAAATGTTCGAATCTTTTTATAGAACTGAGGTAAACCGATGTTAAGTGACCTAGCACACTGCCAAAGGCAAATGCGTTGTCGGCCGTTTAAACTTGATCCTTTTTATTGAGGAAGAATGGAATATAATCCCAGTAAATCAAAGTACACACAAGATATAGTCTATACTAAACTCTCTTCTAAATTGTTGTTAGTACGCAAAAAATCGCGTTTCGTTTGATTGTGATTGGTTAACAGAATCTCTTGTCCAACCTGCATTGAGAAGCGTCACGTCATGTCTTATGTCCAATCACAATTAAACGCACTATACGTCTTTTGTTTTTTTCTGATCCCCAGTAGTTGAACGACGGATGAGGTGATACAGGAATATCACATTCTGCCTCAATCTTTAGATAATTAAATTAAACTAGCTTTTAAAACTGTCTAGTTTTACGCCCTGAAGGATAATATTATCGCTTAACGATAGCACCCGCATTACAGATAAGGATTCACATATTTAGGTTACTTGAATTTTTATGTGCACATATTTCTCTGATAACTTGTTCGTAACTGCTACATAGATAGTGTATTAGAAACTACACAGATAATGCTGTTGTTAATTAAAATAAATTATAAAGGAGAATAGCCAAAGATTCGTATTTTACGTTTTTTGAATTCTTTCAACTAATAACAATATGAATCTTTTTTTATACAACTTAAGTAAAACAAACGGAATCAATTTGTTTGTATTTTTTTTAATCATATTGTATTTACATCTCAATCAACCGAGTATTCGTGAAAATCGGGCAACGACGTCACTTTATGACAGGAATCGAACGGCGACCTTTCGCCGGCCACGCCCGCTGATCCCAAATCAATTAAACTCGTGATCTGGCCAGCCCACTCTGAATAAATTATATCAAAGCCTTTTTATTTTATCCTTTTACTACCGTAAAGACGACTTTAATTCTAAATAACTACGATACCATTTGCGGAAAATGAACTAAATTTGCTTTTTTTTATAAATACAATTGTTCAATTGTTTTCTTTTGTCTATAAATAGTGACTCGACTTTTATCGACAAATAAAATATCGTTAAATACTGAGTATTAATATACTGTATATATATACTGAAAAACTTTAGACCCTCTAGTGTGGAAGTATACGCAAGTCAGGCATTTAATTTATCCTTTACAAAAAAACATTGGTTTGGTCTTGAATGGGCTTGTAGAAATCTAATATCATACATATATAAACTGTTATATATATACATATATGTATATACTAAATATATAAACAATTCAGCCATAGTATGTATTTATAAAGTCATAATATAGTAGAAATAGAATAGTAGAATCTTTCGAATTAAGCACTACCTTATTAAAAATGAAGTTTCTACAGGCCTGTAAAACATACAACTTGAAGAACAAGGATAAATTACGAGCTAAACACCTAGGATTAAAATCACAAGGTCAAGAAAATATCCCTGTCTACGTAGCAGAACAGCTGACCGCCTCCAGGGCTCGGCTGTACTTCCTTGCTAGAGATCTAATGAGATCAAAATCTTATAAGTTTTGCTGGACTTCCTATGGCCGTGTCTACGTCAGAAAATCTGAAAATTCACCCATTATCACTATAAATAATGAAGCAATCGTCCAAAAACTACTAGGAGAGCAATGACTAGACTTAATTCTTGAACCTTGTTATCTCTCTCTGTCTTTGCTTGCTCGGCCCATTTTATATTTTTGTTTTACCATATTATGTTATTTCATACTAGTTTTACATATTGCCCCAATAACACCCAAACCACATCTTTTTAACTACATAGTAAAATATCTTATGTTATTCTTTTATCAAATTTTGTTCCCGATTGTACACACATTACTCATTACTACTACCAAGACACATAAATACTTTATTAACAAAGGCTTGGATTCGGCCCTACACTACTACACACACACCTTCTCCAAACATATTCACACATTATCAGTACGCGATACTTTCATAATAAGTAGACTATTTAACACACTTCATAACCAACAAGCTAATAAAATGAATGGTTTATTTAAAATTCCATCCAATTATGGATAACGTAATCTCATTGATAACAGAAATTGACAATAGTGAGGTGGCTAATTCTAGCTTATGTGATGTTCATGACATATGTAACCAATCCCCTAAATTTCATAAAAATGATTTAAAAATAATTTCTCAGAATATTGTGTCGGTATACAGCAAGTTAGATGATTTCCAACTCACCCTTGCCCAGCTTAATTTTGAAGCAGATTTGATAATTTTAACTGAATGTAGAATAGATAGTGATAAACCAATACCCCAAATGGAGAACTACACTTCTTATTCGACTACAAACCATATAAACCAATGTGATGGTGTTGTTATCTATGTTTCTAGAAAACACAGTGTCAATGTCAAAGAAATTATTCTAACACATGCATCCTGCCTCCAAATTTTATTTTGTGGAGTTACCGTGCTAGGAATATACCGGTCCCCTTCACATACTAATTCCGAGCCCTTCACGGACTCATTAGACCGACATTTAACATCTTTGAAAAATTGTATTAATTTAATTATAACCGGGGATATTAACATTAACCTGATTGACAGAAATGATGCTCCGCAGCAGGAGCGTAATAACCGGCTTTACTATTTAAACATGCTGGCTATGCACGGCTTGCTACCTGGCCATGTACTACCTACACGGTATGGTAATTGTCTGGATCACTTTATGCTGAGACTAGACAAAAATAAACATTCCGCAAATATAAATGTAATAAATACTTCTGTCACTGATCACTCCACCATATTCTTAAGGCTCTCCAATATACCAAAGTCAGGTGCTTCCACTAAGACAAAAACATTCATTGATTACGATAAGGCGATAGCTACTCTAAGAGATAGCACATTGGTGGCTGACTTAACTTCATTAAACAACCCCAACATGATTATAGAGCTCTTACTAAGTAAAATAAGACAAACCTTAGATTTACATACAGTCACTAAGATCATTACATGCAAATATCGTGTAGTTAAGCCATGGATGACTTTGGGCATTTTACGATGTGTCAGAAATAGGAATAACATGCAGAAAAAGCTAAAATTAGACCCTGATAATGAAATTTTAAAAATAACTTACCGTAGATATCGAAATTATTGTAATAAATTAATCAGAAACCTAAAAAGAAATTATAATAAACAGCAACTAATTCTAAATAAAAACAACTCAAAAAAATTATGGCAAACTGTCAACAATATTACAAATCGGAATAAAAATAAAAGCGACAATTACGAACTGCTCCACTGTAAAGAAACAGCACAAGAGTCTATAGATCATTGTAATCAATATTTTACCCAAGTTGGCAAATCACTAGCAGAAGGTATCCTTGCACAACAACCCGCATACAATTGTTCTGACAAAACTACTTCGAATTATCCTCACTTAACTTCATTTGTATTAAGAGATACTGACAATGATGAGGTTCTTAATGTCCTGATGGGGTTAAAATCAAATAGTGCTCCAGGCTGGGATGGCATTCCTACCCAATTCTTAAAGCTAACTGCTGATATAATTGTCCCTATTATTGTTCATTTGATCAATCTATGCTTTGCTCAAGGTGTCTTTCCAGATGCACTGAAAATCGCTGTAGTTACCCCAGTGTACAAAGGAGATGATAAAACGGATATAAGCAATTACAGGCCTATTTCTGTTTTACCACCTATTGCCAAAATACTGGAGAAAATAATTAATAAACGTTTAATGAACTACCTTAATACATTTAATATCCTCTCCCCAAGTCAATATGGCTTTAGACGGGATTTATCGACAGAAGATGCCGTGTTGGATCTCACATCGCTTATTACTAATGCTGTGGATAAAAACAAAAAATGTGCTGCAGTGTTTTTGGATATGAAAAAGGCATTTGACTCAGTATCAATTACAGACCTTATCGACAAGTTGGAGAAAATAGGCATAAGAGGAATTCCCTTGAAATTATTCAAAGACTATTTATGCAATCGAAAACAGAGTGTAAAAATAGGAAAACACCAAAGTGAACAATGTGAAATCACCTTCGGAGTTCCGCAAGGAAGTGTATTGGGGCCCACTCTATTCCTTGTATATATTAATAATTTATGTAACATGGATATAGAAGAGGGAACAATGTTCACTTATGCTGACGACACTGCTGTCGTTTTTGTAGCTGACACCTGGGAGGCTGTTAAAAATAATTCCCAAAAGGGCCTTGCAAGAATAGCTAAGTGGCTCAGCGATAACCTTTTGACCCTCAATACCTCTAAAACTAACTATGTATGCTTCTCCAATTATAACTCCTCTCAACCACCTCCGACGTTTGCTATTCAAATACATACTTGTGGCTCACCTCATTCTATAATATGCTCATGCGATTTTATTAAGCGGCAAAACTGCGTAAGATACCTGGGTACTATGGTAGACCAACGCCTATCATGGCGCGATCATATAGAGCTAGTTATGGCTAGAGTAAGAAAACTCATATGGTTATTTAAAAATCTAAGACACGTAGCTGACTCGGCCCTCCTAAAACAAATTTATACTGCTCTTGCGCAGTCAATATTAATATACTGCATTCCGGCCTGGGGTGGTGCCATTAAAACAAAATTCCTGGAACTGGAGAGAGCACAAAGGTCACTACTCAAAGTTATCCATTTTAAGCCATACAGATTCCCTACGGAAATGTTATATGCGGTTAGCGATCTTCTGTCAGTACGTAAGTTGTATGTACTGCAAACTACTCTTAGAACCCATCGACATATTGGATATGATCCTAGTATTTTGAACAGACGTAGAAGGCATAATGTGGCACCTTTACCAACTTTTAAAACTAAATATGCTCATAGACAGTACTGCTACCAGTCTGCTAACTTATATAATAAATTAAACAAGGAATTAAATCTATATAATATGAATAAATATAAATGTAAAATAACTATAAATTGTTGGTTAAAAACTCAAACCTATGAAGAAGTTGAATCTATTATCTAAGAATTACTATTCTAAAGTCTACTTTTATCTTACACTCTAAAAGAACACACACACTCAAACATATGATACAGACATATACACACATACCTCATACACACTCACTCACACACACTTACACTCTCACACATCAACATACACTTAACTGAATACAACGAACACCCCTCAATTTATCACTCATACACGATGCATCTTTTAACTTGTATAAATATTGTTTTGTTTTTGTAATATTATTCCCTTTTGTCTAAACTTACATACCTAATTAAGTGTACCTAGGAAGAGCGGATACTCCAAACACAAGTATATTATACATACTTAAATGGAGGCTCCAGCCACATGTTGTTATCATTGTAAGTGATTGAATAAATATTTTTTCATTTTTCATTTTCATTTTCAGTAGAAAACAAGTACGCTTGACAATTGACAGATGACGCATAGTGGGAAATGACACATGTGATGATAATTTTGTTTTTAAGTTTAGTGCACAGCCACAGAACTACACATTTAAGTTATCGCTTGAGTTATTGTGTGTTAACTTCTTATCGCGCTATCTCAACCTATTTAAATTAAAATTCAGTTAATTTTAATGATATTCGTGGCAATTTACTTGAACGTATCTGCCATCGAAATAATGTTGTCATTTCCGTCTGTACGGCGAGATAAGATAAGGAAATAAACGTCTATTGTGCTTACATTTCGCGTATACAGGCCGTAACGTAGCCAATATAAACTATAGGTAATATTAGACTCAGAAATTCTAATGTCCTTTTCATTCATAATCTTTATAGGCCTTCTGTTTTATAATTTATTTATTTAGTAAACTTATCTACGTCATTATCTTTTCAGGGTTTCAAAAGCCTCAAAAAGTTAGCGAAGACTTTTAGTATACTGCTTTCTTCTTCTTTCTTATATCTACGGGGTCAATCTCAGCGTTAGTTTTGGAATCTAAACCTTACTTCCAAAATATATTCGTAGCAACGAAGTCAATTGACACTGTTAAGTTAAGTTACACTGCTTTAATTACATTTATTCATCTCGGGAATAAATAGATTTTATCCTGTGGTGAAAAGAGACAACGCCCGCGTTTTTATTTATAATTAGACAGATATTATTTGTACGATTGATATCTTAAATTATGATAATTATTATACTAACTATATTTAACCTATTTATTTACAATATTTATATTTTTAAATAAATATTTTGGATGGTGCCCGAAGAACAGGTAAGCTGTAAAATATGATAGGCGCCATCTATGGCTAATACGTATTTTTTTTCTACTACGACTCCATTTTTATTTTAACTGTCAACATAATTTTATACACCTATTATCAATATGTTGGTAACTATCAGTTGCGGATAACATACATAATATAGTCCTTGGGCTACGATACATATAAATTTGTTTTATATTTGCGATACGTAAAACGTGTAGGCATCGATATACATGCAAATGTTTGCTACAATAATACCACTAACCTTTTATATGAAACAGGACAAAATATGTAATTAAATCGCACAGATTATTGCGACGTAGAAGAATATTGAATACTTAAATCGTTCTGAAGAAATGCAAATATTATTATATTAGTAAATTGTTATTTACTGATATTACGATAGCTTCCAATTACGAAATAGAATCTTATAGGTATATCTTTTCAACCTAAGTTCGAACTATTTTCCTTCCTTGTGATTCTATGTATTAGTATAATTGATATGTATGTGTGTAACATTTGTAACAACATATTTTATTGTATTTTTTTAAACATGCAACATGGATGTTTTACTTATCAATGAATAGATCGATATATTTTTGTTTCTGTGTTTTTGACACTTGTCCGTTGGGGTATATATTAAGAAAGCATATGCTGGTAAGTTTAATTAGATGTTTCACTAAATTTACCTTTGTTCACACGCCTTTCGACCAATGACAGTCAAACGAAACGTGCCACAGTTCTTTAGGACTCGTACTATCCGTTTGTTTGTATTCATTATCAAGGTCATAACTCAATCTTTTTTAATATGACATTGTAGGAACACAATTATGTATATAGCTCATGAATTAAATGTGTAGCAGTGCAGCGAGGGGTTAGCCACGGGCTGCGAGCGATCGCGCGTTTAGTAATATATTTTGCTTTGTCCGCAGCCTTTAGCCCGAGACCTATACTCAACATAATACACACTACAAACGTACGTCGCACTAAAATAAAAATTTTGTAATATTTCAAGAGGGAAAACGTATTCTTGATTTCGTCAAATTTATGTTCCTATTAAGTCTAGACCGGCTATAATTCTATTGTTAATAATACGGGAGGTTTATTCCCAAAACATGTTATCTCAAACATCGGGCGGGAATCGAAGCCTATCGCTAGCTCATATCTTGAGCGCAATGCTTTAGTCCTATCAGATCGTGGGATTTTTTGTACGGAATAAAAATATTGCTTTTTGTATGAATACAATGCAGATGATAGATTTTTTATTTTATATTTTATGCGGACAAGACGATAAACTGTTGTCAAAGTTTGAATGTTAAGGAATGTTTTTCTGTAAACGTGAATCCTAGCAATTGTGACTTAATTTTAAAATATTGACTCGCGTTGCAACTCACACATAAAATTAAAGATTATAGAACCTTAAACACAATATTAAATTATTACATTTACAATTACAAAAATACTTAAAGAATTATTTCGAAGAAAATAGGTATTCAACGGTAAATAGCGCCATCTATTGACACGCAAAACTATATTTGACACTAAAACTTATATTTTCGATCTTTTTGCCCAAGTTTTGCCCGCATAGGCAACAATGAAACACCCTATCACCGCCGCAGTTGATAATGAACGTGAAATCTCGTCAAGATAACGCCACCCTTACCCCCCACTGTTATCAGTAGATCGGGAGCTTCGTCGGGACCCCATTCACTAGCGCACACGTCATTTTTTATCTGTATAGAGTAACGAATGGAATACGGATGTGTGTTTATTCTGTGGTTTTAGAATTCAAGACTGCCGTGGCTTTGTTTGTGTGAAGTTGGCAAAAAAGATCTAATTCTAAAAATCTTAAAAATATTAATTATTGCCTTGCCAGATAGTGCTATAATTAGCTGAATTTATAAATATACAAAAATGCAACAATTCAACTCAAGGTCAAGACCGTATATTAAGTTTGCAAAACGAATAATAAAATAAGCAATATTATGTTTAAAAATAAACATGAAACATCACTGTCTATGAGTTGTAATACTCGTTAAGCTTACACCGTGTATAAAAAGTTTCAACTATTATCATACAAGTCAATTCTAAACTGGTTTGACATTGACATCTGCTGTCAAAATAGGTAACGAGCCACACGCGGCGGGAATTTCAACTGAATGTCGTAATTCGCAGTTGTCAGTCGTGTCATTGAAAGAGATATTTTATCTGGTGACATAGATTAAATATGTAGATATGCATCTATAATGTTTAAATTATACGCAGTCACATAATAATAAACTGTGTGTATTTTATCTATAACAGCGTTGGCCTAGGAGTTAAGGGGGCGACTCTCAAGGTGAGGTCGTGCGTTCAAACCTGGCTGAGCACAAATTTTCCTTTTTTATTAACAATTGTTTGTAAGATAAAGAAACATAAACATCAGGCATATCTGACACTTAAATGACGACGTGTACAGGTGTTTTTGTCTTTTGTACAGAAGGCTGATGTAAAAAAAATTTAAGCAGGTGTAGAATTTTGAGGCCAGGTTTTAATACCACATTGAAAGTATTACTAAATTAAACTCTTACCAAACATTTTTACGTATTATTTCAACCAAAATTAGAATTATTAAATTATTCTAATCTACAAACGTGAATCTTAATCTTATCACAACAGCATCAACTGTGATCTGATATAAAAAAACTTCCATTCAGATGGTCAGGAAATGGTAAAGATAAATAAAAACAGAATTTTGCTAATCTATACTTAAAGCATGCAAAAATATCTATCATAAATATTTTTAATATAATATAAATAAGGTTAATGGTATGAAGTACTTTCCAATAAGAAAAGTAATAAAAGCCTTTAAATAAACAAAAGCATGTAAACATTGAAATGCGTACACATTTTGTCGTCCACGCCGCCTGGCGGCAACTCGGCGACACTAGCGCACGCCAGCTCCAGCTGTTTCAGGTACCGTAGCCACAATAACATCACAAACGTCAAAATACACTTCAAATAACTTTTTTGAGAGCACAACTCGTTTTCGACGTCATTCTTTAGCCGCGTAAATTGAGTGACTGGCTTGGTTACGCGCCCCACCCCGCACACAGCAACAGACACTCACACAGGTCCGATCCCTTATCAGGTTGGTTTAACTAGCAATGGCTGCCCCGAGATCCTATCGCCTCCGAGCTCGCGGTAACGTTGCATTGAAAGATAACGTCAGCGATCCTATCGCGGTGTTTGAATAAACTTGTATAAAATGTCAAATAAAAAAGCTACCCACTGTAAAAGTATCTAGCCTGATTTGATAGTGACTTTGATATGGTATTTGCTATGTGCAATTTTTCAAAAAATTCCGTAGAACTTTTCGCTCTCTGATTTTTTAACTATTTTTCTTCACGAATGAATAAGGTTTATTTCTTTGAAATAGAGTTCCAACCACAACCAAGTGGGAAGAATAAATGACAAAATATTCATTTTTAGTGCAAATAATATCAATAATTTATTGATATTTAAACTTAATATTATTTCTTAGAGTAGTAACCTGATAGCTACCTGTTTCGTCATTGTCTTAATTGATATTTTATGTAAAAAATGCAATTCTATTCTTGCACAGTATCAGATTTCTCTGTGCGAATGAATGATCAAGAACACGACAAATATGGACCAGTGAATGGGTTTAGCGGGAATCGAACGATCGGTGTTTCATCGATCTAATCGATACTGGACTATCGAGTTGGCAATTTGATTTATTGAAATCGATACATCATGAGAATGCTCAGATCTGTGTTATACTTACGTTGGTCGATAACAAAAGTTTGTAACGTGAGGTATTCTGACTATAAACGGAATATTATCTTAATAGCTAATCGAATTGAAGAAATAATAGGGGTGAAGATCGTATCGCCGTTGTTCTTTAATAAATTATTAAAATTTAAGTACGCATTTTGAATAAATAGACATGTTTACTTTATAATACTGCATGATAGAAGTATAACATATAATCAATAAAATATAGGTATTATTTATTTTAAAAAAAATTATGTGACGCTGGAACACAAAGTGGAATACTATTTATTTTAATAAATAATAGAAAACAATAATTTTATTTATTAAATATATTAAATATAATAATGGAATGCGTGATATGCGTAATAATGGAAACTCGCAAACAAGATAAATCATAACGATTTCTCGATAAGTTAAATCGATTATAGCTGTCAAAAACGTCAAGTTAAATAAGTAGATTATTATCAATGCGATAGAATATAAAATTACAGATAATTCTATATTTGGAAATGGTAACGCAACTGCGACATTTTGATTTCCCCATAGATTTGGATGGTTCAAAACATAGGATGAATATACTACCTATACTTCTCTATATTGTGAGAGTTAAGACAAGATATGTATTTTGAAGTAAATACTAAAAAGCCTGTTCCAAAACGTATTAAAAAAAATCTTTTATAATCGTCATAGTCATAGAATAGTGACGGATCTGAGAAATAGTAAACTTTACAGGGCAGCCATTTCAAAATTATATAATGATGTTAGTTTCTTGCCATAATTTTTTAAATTCATATTCTGTGATAATGAAAATTGGCATACAAGCAAACAAAAGGGTTTCTTTTGAAACAAAATAAAAATAATAACATTAAATTACACAGTTTTCTAGAAAAATCAATGAGCGTCTATCAAATCCGTCACTTTACTGACTGATTAATTGAAAATTTAAAACACATGAAAATTTGTTTTAATGTAGCCGTAATATTTAGTCAATGTAGTATCCAAATATAATAAAAAGTGGATTTTGGATTTTTTCAAATCCGAAATTGTTCTACGATTATGACGATTATTATCTTTATTTAAATAATATCTTGATTTTGTTACGCAAAAGTTTGGTACGGATTTTATAACATCGAATTTTTTACATGTTGGCAACAAATAGCACGCAATGCCATAATTTTACGTTGCATTGTTACAAAAAACATTAAATAGAGATGTGCTCATAAAGATGTAGAGATTACCACAAACGTTATGATGGCCAGATATGGTGCAGGTGGTTTCAGGCCAATCTGATAGACTATCACCCCATCTAGCGTGCAACACTCATTTAGTTTTTTTCTATATCATACCCGGAATCTTTCTTGTGAAATCTTAGTTTTTAAATCTAAATTAATTATAACGCTCGGTTCTTTATTATATGAAAGTTTAAATTAAAATATTAGGCTTTTCTTCTTACAATAAATAATTAATTAAAACATTTCAGAATGTATACAATTAAAACATACATAGATCACAAAATTAAATTTAATAATATAATTTATAGGAGCAGTGTTGGCGGAGTGAATTGATCGTGCGACTCTGAGGTCATAGGTTCGAATCCCAGTTGTGCACCAATGCACTTCTGTCTATGTGCGCATTTAAAAATATATTGAAAAAGTCCAAAAAGTCAACGGTGTTTCAGGTACAGACTATGATCACGAAACAAATATCTGCATTTGTAGTTTTCTGAAACTAAGGCTAAGACCAAGGGTTGTACTTTTTTTATATTAATTAATTAATAAAACGTATTATTTACTTTAGAATTAAGCGTTGCGCTACAACGTTATCAAATTTGATAATAAACTAAAAGCTTCCCAAATAACAGAAGCCGCCGCCATCTTTGAATTCCATATCAAACTTCAAATTCGTAAAGAAAGTGATACGCGTGGCGCCACCTACATCTACCAAAGATAAAATATCCCGGCATAAATCAAGGTGTACTCAAATTGATAAGCGAAGCCGAATGATAACGAATTAATAATATCGAACTAATGGATTCTTAATGTGGCGACGCGACAAATAATTATGTCTGTTTTGTACAGGTTTTCTTTTGTTTTATGTTAAGCTTTAGGGGTTCATTTAAAAGCTAATTTATTTATTACGATAGCTATATTTATATGAATCTTTTACTCTATAAAATAAAGTTGCTTTGAGTGTTTGAGATTTGGCTTTATTTTTTGTATTAAAGTGTATTTTAAAATGCGCAAATTAGAGTGATTATTAAAATCCTATGTCCCCCAGTTGAGGCAGAGGTCATCCAGCGTAGCCAAAACCAGCCTGATCGGTTCTGGGAGGCTCTCATAATTTCCTCCGCCTCTGCAATGATGCTTCGACCTGACAGCCACATTTTTTTGAGAATTCAAGCCGAGTTCTAACTTGGCAATGTGATTTGGATCCCTTCGGAGCGTATAGCCTACCCACTTCCACTTTCGGCGTTTTATAGACCTGTCAACTGGCAACCATTGCATAGCTGATGTTCAGAGATTCTATCTATATATCAATTTAAAGTATTGTGTGGTAATAAGGATACAAGAAATCAAACCAACAGGATTATACTAAATAAATAAGATATCTGTATATTCAAGGCTGTATTTATCGTTTTATTAATAAATAAATATTATTCGTTAACGTTCATTTATGGTCCGATTAAATAAAGAATTGAAATTCAATAAGGATTTTTTTTTTCCGCATATTGTCATATTTTTTCATTTTGACAATCATATGGAAGAAGAGAAGATAATAATATGATCATACAGCGAGAAAACGCTGCCAGTGTTAAAGGTACACTGCCCCAGGTACCAAACTTTTTAAATTTGTTTTAATGTTCTTTTTATTAATTATTTTAATTTTGTAATGTATTATAAGTTTGCACTTTTGCACAAATCTTTATGGTCATTTTTTGCCCGGAAAATGATCAGTATTTGTAGGTTTTTAAGTATTCTATGCGATAAAGCGATAATTTTCATCTATACATTGAACATTCTCACGTTCGTGATACGGAAATTCTTCCAATCAAAGATCGTATCAGCTGTCACACCTACCAATGATTTAATTATTATTGTAACCATGAAGCTATTCTGATCTTTCGAAGTTCTATAAACCCAATAACCAACGCGTGAGCATCAGTTTGTAAATAATGTTAGTATACGTTGTAGTCATGTTTAATTAAGCTTCTAATACATTCACATTTAATGTTAATTTATTCAAAGCGATTGGATCTTATCGTTAGGAATGTGGAAAGGAATTTATTGATAAATTTCATTTGGTCTTTGAATGACGATAGACAGGGAGAATCATGAAATTAGCGCTTTGGTTATGAACGAGGCTGGCTTGATAAGGCCAAAGAATCCGTTGGACTGGTCATCATGGAGGAGTGAGAGAAGATTGGAGTGTTTAAAAGCGTTTTTCGTGTACCGGCCGGCCCTCGACACGTCAACTGGGCCAGTTATCACTGCCAAGATGTTGTGAAGAGAAACCTAAGCTCCAACTGCCTGATTAGTGGTAGCTCGCGGCAAAGGTGGCGTTATTTAGCTTTGTAGCTTTAGCAAGGTTCACTTTGGATCGCTGTGCCATGAGTAAATAAGGTCAAGCACCAATACAAAGATAATGAATAAGGAAAATTAACGCTTTGTTTAACCAAATTACGAGACTTAGTTGTTGCCAGTACTATTTTTATTTAGAAAAAAATCTACCAGTTTAGTATATACGGTGATATTTTATTGGATGGTTGTCATTTTTATTCGTTTATTGTTGAAACATTTCAAGTAACCTAAAGGCACGAAATTTCAACGAATCTTGTAAATTATAATTCAAGCAAGTCTTACTGAAATAAAAAAAACAACAAAAAAAAAAATCTACCCATGTATGCTTACATTTATTTTGACTTCACAATGTATTTTGTGTTACACAAAACGTTTTATTTCGTGCCATGCAAAACTAGGCAATATAATAATATAATTTAATTATAACTGAATGAATCATCAAATACAATAGTAAACGGCACAATGCGAACGGAATGAGTTTTGCTGATACCATCTTTATCGGTGATGTGATACGATCAATAGATAGCTTATCCGGTACCAGAGCGCGGGAGGTTAAAAAATTTAAACCCTTTCTTCTTTGTTCTTCGGTAAGCCTCTGCGCCTGTGTGATGGTAAGACCTGTAAGGCCCTTTACTTGTTCCAGCGAGTAGGGATTGGCCTCGAGGTCTGGTGCCCCCCACTATGCCAGACACAATAAGTTTTTCTAAACGTTCTAGATCTCTGCGTGTCTAATGTCTAATTTTAGGATGCGTTGTAAACAAACTGTCGAAAGACGATTTTGAACCTGTAACCGTCTTAATATAGACACGTTTGTTTTTTTAGCTGTCCAGGGAATTCTCAGCATCCGCCTCAACACCACATTTTCCTATTCTTTTCTTTCTTCTCTGTTTTTAAGGAAATGTTAAACCCTTTAAGAGTAGTTAGTAAAGCAATGTTCTAATCGTCCATTAAAATATCTTTAGATTTGACAAAATGTGCAACTCAACGTTTTTCAGCAGCCTTCACACCTCTACCAACGTTTGATAAGTTCAATATGCCATTAGAATTTGTAAACATTAGTTGTACAGATTATGTTTTCATTTTCAACCAAAATAGGTATACAATTCTAAGCATATCTTTTTTTATAAATTTTTAAGCCTACTTCGTCTATAGACCAATCTGAAAATTGAAAAATGATTTGGTTTTGCATTGATCTTCCATAAAGTCTTATAGGATAATTATTGACAATGCCTTTAAATTTTAGTTTTCGACACGCATTTTAATCACCTTTTTTGCAATATAAGGAGTAAGGAGATGTAACTATCAAACCATGCTCCTCTTTATATCCTCCATATCTTCAAGCAATCAATAAATAAATAAGTTTGTGTTGTTTCCTCAAGGATAATGTATTCTCTTCTTCTTAAAATTTCAGAGCCGGGCTCTCTTGTCTTTCAAGAAGAAGTTCTGCGTCAGTGTCTTGACCTCCTGGTATGTCAAGACCTCAGCTTTTTCCTTGATCTGGTCTATGTAACCTATTCTCGGTCTTCCTCGTTCTCTCCTGCCTTCTATCGTCCCCTCCAAGATGGTCTTAATGTATTATGTAAATTTAATATTAGAACGGATATAGCTGTTAAAAATATAGGAACCCTCTGAATTCTTTACTGAGCATTAAAAATATATTTTTTTGGGCTCAAAATAAGGACAAACACAAGATACTACACACCAATTGACGATGTGGGATGATGGGATAATAATTGTAGGTACCATTCTTATAAATCTAGTTAAATTTTTAATTCGAACATTACTCGACTGGACTTGACAATATTGTTGATTTTTGATAAGCAAAATCTAAAAAATTCTATCGAAACTGAGAGTACTCTTATCTTATCAGAGAGAATTTATTAGTAGAATGTAGAGATAAAACAACCCGTTTCATTGGATCTTATGAAAGTTGCCTGTGATAGTGAAACTCACATGTGGGCTGATTGCAGCTCCGGCGGCAAATTATCATTTAACTAACTCACTGGCATTTTTAGGGCTAGGTACTTGCTTCAATATTAAGTTACAAAAGCAAAAAGTACATAATCAAATAATTATTTTTACACGCTTTATATTGGCTTCACCTGTATGTATGTATGTATGTAACCGACTCCTTCGGACTCGATTTTGACCCACTTTAAACGCACAGATTTTATTCAAATTTTGCGCTGTCAAAAATCTGTCAAAAATCGATGACAATGCAATAATCCGAAAAAAATAAATAAAAAAAATTTAACTAAAAAATAAATAATAGTTAAAAAAAACTAAAAAACACGCTTTTAACACATAGAACTAAAAAGTGAAAAATAATTCCTAATTTAGGCTGAAAATGGTAATGAACAAAAAATACTGGTATTATTGTGAAAAAGCATGGGGCGCTCTGTGCCAAATTTTTCGTCTATAGAGCAACCCACGCTTTTTGTTTTAGTAATTTTCTAATAAACAAATAAACAATATACCTATTAAAATATATATATATTTTTTTATTAATTGATTATATACTACTCCGCGAACTTCGTTTCGCCTTAATATGATTTACTCGGCCTAGATACCTTTTCCGTAGCTATAACATATGGAACATTTTGCTATGGTACCCCAAAGACTTGGGGATTTAGATATTTCTCTCAATAAAAACAAGGAATAAATTAAAAACATTAGTCGAATTGGTCTAGCCGTCATCGAGTTTTGCGCTTAGCAACATATGTTGCGATTTGACCGATCAGGGGGCCTTGCTTGGGAGACATACGACTTTTAATTGTAAGATATTTTGCGACACATTATTTATAACGACAGATGACAGTTTTACGATTAACATAGATACACAGATAATTGTCTATAGACGTCATATATTTGATCTAAAAAATTTGACTCCACGTCACACCGGTGTTTTTAACTATTGGTAAGTTAAAATGTTTATAAGCGACCGTTTTTATGTCTTTATTACGTGATACTTTAATTCATATTAACATTGTATATTGTATGCGTGACAGTTTTTGATGTAATTAGGTGAACTAAAAAGCGGTCTACATCTAGGAACATCTAGGAACGGTGTAATAAAGCTTCCAGCGTGCCTCTAGGCGAGCTTTCACAAACAAAAATTTTCTTGAACCTAAGTTAATCGCTCTGTTTACGATTCTATTGGGTTCGAATCCTGCCTATACTCTTGATTTTTCAACTTAATCCTATACTGTTAAGGAAAACATCGCAAGAAAACTAACAAAACCGGCATATGTTAGAAACACTACTTGCCTATAAACAAGTAAACTGATATTTGAGGCCAAAAGGCCACAAACCATGTCTATACAAGGCCTAAATTCGACTCCGTCATAACTGAGACGGTTCATATTGCATTGTGGGGCTAATTGGATGGAGATCGTTATCAGCTCCACTGATAAAATGGAATAGATAACATTCTGTAGTGACTTATTAAGGCTGTTCCCAGAATAATATTAGATTGTATGATACCGTGTGTGCAGTGGCAGCAAAAAAATCACACCACGAGATTAATTAGGTGTTTCGTAGCAAGATTGTTATCTAGAATTTGATTAGTATTTTTTAAATGTGTAATCTTTTTGATATATTCATCTAAATGCTAATTACTACATATTAACAATAAAAACAATTCGTTTTTCTAATGTAATAAATTCATATAAAATAGCAGATTATAAGGAAAATATGCATGACTTAGATTTAAATTTAAAATGCGTAATATTTTTTTTCTGCTAACGCTACTTAACCATATCAAAGATCTGTACAACGTATCGCGTTGTGTAGTTTTTGCGAAATTGGTCGCTCGATCGCTTTCAACCCAGCCTTCCTTGAACCCTACGACAGATACTCAATCTAGGACACAAATTGCCTTGAGAATTAAACCCTCCCTCTTCATTTAGAAAATATAGACTCTGTGTTTATTAATAATTTGATTCACTGTTCTATAGAAAAATATATAATAATGAATTTTTTATAGAACAGGGGGAAAACGTAGAAAAGTCTCACTTGATGTTAAGTGATACCACTGCGATGGAAACTCTCAATGCCAGAAGGCTTGCGAGTGCGTTGCCAGCCTTTGAAAAATTGGTACGCTCTTTTCTTAAAGGATTCTTTTTGCACATAAATCGTCGTATAGACGTGCAACTCTCATCCATGTGATCGTAGGTTCGATACCCAATGCACCAATGGACCTATTTATGTGCGCATCTAACAGTTAACACTCGCTCGTACGGTGAAGGCAAATATCGTGAGGAAACCGGCATGTCTCAAACAGAAGGCTGATTATCTCGTCTGTGAAATAAAAATTACCAAAAACTGATGCACTCTGAAGCCTAGACCTAAATAGGGTTGTAGCACCACTGAATAGTTATTAATTTAATAATCCAACGGGCCGTATTGCTACTAAACAATATCTTCCAGGCAACTATAACGTCATCTAAATAGGCTAATTGGCCTTTGAATTCGCTATTGTAGTACCAGTACAGGGGCAACTATACAAGTAACTTATTAATGGTTAGGGCATTTTAAAATCACTAGAAATGTATCCGCTCTAATAGCCTATTTCGTCTTTCCTCCAAAGCTCACGGGTTTAGCCAGACCCCGCAAAATTACCACATCTAATCCCATTATAACCTATTAAAATATTCGTATGCGATTAATTCAACATATTTATTGAGATATAAATTAAAATGCATAAAACGAGTCGTGTCGTGCGCCGTGTGAGATGGTTATCTTCAGATTGTAGGGTTAAGCTCGAACCCGTTTTTAATTTAACATTTTTTTTTGCCAAAATGCTTCCGAACTCAAACACTGAGCTTTTATGTCCGTGTCAAAATATCATGTTACATGGAATTAATAAGACTTTCAAAGAATGTATTAAGCGTAATTTGGAGATGTTGGAGATGTGAGGGTAAAATTTTTACGGATGAAATTCAGTAATAATAATATTAGCGTCACAAAGATGTGCAGCGTTTTTGTCGAAGAAAAGGGAGAGAGCGATTGCGAGGGGGAGAAGGGCGAATTACCTTATAGAAATACTATTATTTCAATTAAAATTTCGTAAAGAGAGAGAATTGATGAAATATTAGTATTTTATATTTTATGCTAAATAATTTATCGAAATCTCAAATGACGAATTATAAATTAAATCCCACGTGTTTTTATTATCGAAGAAGTAAATTAAATTTATAATTCGTATTAATTTTCAACACTTTAATATTTTAATGACAATTAAATTCCTAACATATCTTCCTTTTTCCCTCCCTCGTCTCAGAAATCTAAAGTTTTAGATTAGTTAAATATGAACAAGACTTAAAAATTATTTAGCCAAAGAAGTTTCACTTCTGACATGTGTACTTTGTACGCACGCACTTTTTTTTTAATTTTTTCTTTAGCTAACATATAATATGTATAAGTTTTCTGTTGTATAAATCCAAGATACAACAAAACGATCCTCAAGTTACGAATGATATCATTGTGCGCAGTAATCTATGTATGTGTCAACTGTTCGGTAATGAATTTAGAATAAATGATAACTGGAGGTATCGCAGCGTGAATCATTTAACGCCGATAGAGGGCGGAGGTGACGCGTCGCCCACTATGACCCCGGTGCAAGGTACAGGTGATAGCGATTTGATATCGCTTCTATATGTGCTATATATGCTTTCATTTATACTTATTTTGGCGCGTTAGGGAAAAATTATGAGCGTAAATTTTTACGATGCGCGAAACACGTCACGAAAAACCAACACCCTGAAGTTAGCTATAGTCAACATTTTAGTTTTTTCTATTGTGTGTCGTTTTTTCTACAAATGTAGAATAAAATTTTTGAAATGATTTTTATCTTGTTACGCCAAAAAAGGACACGTGTATGAAATGTACGTGATAGATTCAGACTTGAGGCTGAACACTCAGAATGCGTCCCGTATGTCCAATACGATTTGAAATGAATTATAAAGCAAGCATCAAACCGCTGTAACCTCATGGCATATCCCACAAACCCGGGGGTCGCATACACGGCCGATTACATCCTTTGTTGTGTGGAAGAAAAATGGCCGAGCACTATCGCGACGCGATACTATTACTTTAAACAAGATTCGTGACTGACGATACAGATGCTCCCGTGTTAGTTAATACTTGGAAGTCCTATTGAATAAAACAGATTATTGTCGCTTAACAAGACTTACATTTTCTTTTTTAAGACTGTTTAGTTTCAATAGAAACGTCATTTGCGTATCCTACTAAACAGTCAATGTGTGTGTACTTATGTACACGCGTTAGAAGTTATACTTCTTTGGCGTAACAAGATAAAAGTCCTTTCAAAAATTTAATCTTTCTCCTTATTCTACGTTTGTAGAAAAAACTACACTAACAATAGAAAAAATTACTCTCATCATTTTTCCCTAACGCGCCAAAAGAAAACTTCAAAAAAACTAAAATGTTAACTATAGCTAACTTCAGGGTGTCGGTTTTTTGTGACGGTATGCGCGCGCATCGTAAAAATTTACTCTCATCATTTTGCCCTAACGCGCCAAAATAATAACTTCAAAATACGCTTCAACACTCTTCTTCTGACTCTGAACTATCCGTTCCACTCGTCAGTCTAAGAAATTGTTTTAGACTTCCGATGTTCAACCACTTCATGGTTTTTTGCATCTGTTTAAGCACTCCAATGACAGCTAGGTTAAAGGCAATTCTTCCAAGGGTTGCCAAAAGAAGAATTGATGGAACACATTTATAAGCGATGTAATTGAAAAATAAGTATCATAATACGAAAGTCGCTTTGGGTGGGCGCGCGATGGCTACATTTGTCACACCGCGCCCGCTACCACGATACGCCTCGCTCTTTGTGTGGGAGATTCCTATCGGACAATAGCGACCACTGTTTATATCCTATAAAGTGTTTAACACATTTGTTATAGAGGTCAAGGCGATTTAATTTGTTTTAAATGTGTAGGGTTGTCGATTGGTCCTTTTATTTGTATAAATGTAAATTGTTTAAGGTTTTTAGATGTATACAAGTAAATTGTTTTTATACTTTTAAAAATCTACATAATACGTAATAACATCGCTTTTGATGACTTGGTAGAGTTGCAAAAAATCGGAAATTGTGATGTATGTATGTATGTGAATATTGTTTGTTTAAAGATATTTTAATATTATACAGTATATTTTAATTGGCAACCCTATGACCCATACAATCAGAATGGTTTTTTACCCTGGCCACCCCATTAGTTAGCCCATTGTGATCTTATTATTCTGATATTGTTCAAAGATGTAACACGAGTATTGTTTACAATTCTTTTAATATTTTAGACTATTGAACACTGTTTTATCAGAATCAAACACGGCATGTGTTTAAATATTGCATTGAAACTATTTCAAAAATAATTTAACGATGTAATAAAATAAAAATAATCAGTGGCGCTACAATCTTTTTAAGTCTGGATCTCTGTATCTGTTTCATGATCATTTGTCAATCTTATAAGTTATAGGCAAGTAGGTGATCAGCCTCCTGTACCTGACACACGCCATCAACTTTTTGGGTCAAAGGCAAGCACGATGTTTTCCTTCACCGTTCGAGCGAATGTTAAATGCGCACATAGAAAGAAGACTATGATTGCTTAATAGTCCTACTTACTCATTTATCTCTGTCTTTGTTCATAATGTCGAAAGAGAAATATATACCTTTATGTATGAATGCAAAGAAATACGACTGTTTATTTACCATAAAAGCGTTAAGGTTTACCACGCTTGTCCAGTGCTTGTTGTCTTATGACACAGCTTCGATAAAAACGAATTTTATTATATATATAGTTAGACGTACAACGTATGAGCATGTTTTACCTGTATAGAAAAATGATATGGTGCACATCGGAATTTGAAACAGGACCTTTGAATCGCACCCTTAGGCTACCGACGCATGTAAATAAAATTTTGAACTTTTTCACCATAAATTAATAAACAGGAACAATTGTGTTTGTGTGTCAACAAATAAACTCTAAAAACTACTCAATTTAAATATTTTTATTCTTGTCTATTAAAATGCTTCATTATTCCTGAGTAGTACCAAAATATTTTAAAAGATCAATCATTAGCCGTGCACAGCCGTGATAGGCTGCTTATAGTTTTAGAGGTTAAATTTAAAAATCTAGTTAATCAGAGCAGCGGTAAATAAAGGAAAGTTAATCCGCAAACTGTGCATTATCCGACGTCATCTTATCACAGCAATTATCTCTTAATGACCACCTTGCTATCAGCTCTTGCGATTTTTTGCTTACGCCATAGATTCTAGCGATTGCACAAGGCTTAACATTTATTATTTTTAATTAATCTTTGTAAATATATTTTAATCGCCTTCAAAAACAAATAGTTCCCTTAATCCTTAGTCCATCCATTGATCCATATTGATCAGCCTTGTACGGAATTTAATATGTAGTTATTTAGGGATAATGTTTCATTTTAACGGTGATTGAACCTTTTGAAGTAATACTTCTTTAGGCGCGTTATAAAAAATTGATGAGAGTGAAATTTTACGATGCCCGCGCACCGTGACACAAAATTAACAGCATGAAGTTGCCCACGGAAGATGCTACGGCATTGGACATAATTTAATAACAACATTCGAATAATATTAGAATTTTTGTTACACTTAATGTAAGAGAATAATAATAAATATATATTTATTTAATTTTTCAAATGTAAACTGAACTTTATTGAATATAATGACTCCTTTTCCAGTCTTTGAATCTTTAATTGTAATTAATTATTTGCATGCAAACAAAAACTATTTTTAATAATGCCAAAGAAGTATAACTTCTTACGCGCGTACATAAGTACAAGCACCCTTTTTTTAATTGTTCCAGCAGTTTTTAAAAACAAACAAATCTTTCCTCGTTATAATATTATCTATAAATAATATAAAATAATAAATAAAATGTTTTTTTAGTGGTACAAAATATGGAGAACAAAATGTGAAAAACACGACGATATCGACTGTCAAAATAGCGCACAAAATTTTATAATGAAATGTATCTGTACTAATATTTTAGTGTGTCATAATAAAAACATTAATAAATTGACTATTCAGACGGGACTTAGAATAAAATTTATACGTTCTTAGACTTAGATTAACGTGAAACTAAAGTAAAAAGCTTTCGAAAATAAAATGGTCCGTTGAGTTAGGTTTAGTGTTTCAGTACTAGATCTAGGACAAGGACTGGAATATAGGTTAAAAATTGGCATATATACTTGGGTTAGTGGTTTTGGCAGCTTCCAGGTTCCGATATAACGCAGTTTAAGTCAAATAACCTATCGGGAATAGGATTTACTCTGCATTCTCTTAGTTTTATTTCACGTAGTATTTAGTAAAACTTGTTCTCAGTGTTATATATACTTTATGCAATATATTGAATGAATTAAAAATTATTATAGACATAACATTTACTACTAACAAAAACACACACACACATAAACACACAAATACACAAATAAAATGAGAGATATCAAAAACAATAAAAATATATATAAGTACCTAAGGAGTATATAGTTCTTTACGTATGTAGCTATCAAAACAAGCGATTAACAGTTAAAATTTATGATTAGTATGTATTTTTTATAAGAGTAAAAATGTTGCGATAATCGTAAAGAAATCCTTATTCATCAATACTCAGTCTTTTGTCTCTTTCTGTCAAATTGGGTTTACGCTGTGTTGAAAAGAGACAGATGAGTACTTTAGTAATAAAGCCTGACTTAATTGGGTGATTTTCAAATTTATTTAATACGAGTATTAAGATTTAGCTACAAAATTTAATACATCATTTACGTATATATATTGAGAGATAGCGTTTTAAAACGTATATTCAATACTTTATATATTTAAGTGTTTGCATGCGTAACAGTGCGAACTTCAAGTAAATTAACCATTAAGTTTTATATAGAGATAGTGAAAGATAAGTTTATGTTTTAATTAAATATTGAGGTCATGGAAATAATTTGTTGACTGCTGATGACATTTATGAAGGCATATAGCATTACAACCAGTGCAGTGTAGGCCAAGAGGTTCCATCGTGCGACTCTCAAACATGCAGTCGTAGGTTCGATCCCCAGCCGTGCACCAATGGACTTTCTGTCTAAGTGCGCATTTAACATTCATTTGTTTCGTAATGTAGGATTACATAAGTTACATATAACAAAAATAATAAAGATATAGCGAAATGTGAATTACATTACGTACCTATATATACACAAAAAGGTCCAAACATATACGAAAGGAAAAAGCAATAAAAATTATTAAATACATACCAGATTCGGCTGTCTTGTTTCATGGTGTGAAAGTGATGGTATGTATGAGGGTGTGCTCATACGAGGCATGCCTTTTAAGTTTTGTCGTTTGCAGAAAAAAACACAACTAGAACCTTATAGTAGTACTTTTTATTGTTTTTCAAAGTATTCACCACGTAGCTTAATACACTTTTCCATTCGCTTAAATCAGTTTTTACAACATTTATTCCACTCTAAAGTGGAGGTGTTCAAAATGGCTGACTTGAAAGCGTCTACTGCTTCTTCACCGGACTGGAACCTTTGACCATGAAGACTTTTCTTAATTTTTAGAAATGTAAAGAAATCGTTAGGGCTTAGGTGTTGACTGTATGGAGGATGGTTAAAAGAACATAAACTATTTGAAATACTCAAACGAAAATATTGTCTTGCGTAATTCACATCTGCTAAATTCATCGATCGATACTTTGCATGTCCCATTTATTTTAACAGACGTTTTCAAGAAAACGTAATACACATTGTAGGGATCTGGTCTAAGTTATAAGAGGCATATGATTAAGTTATTAGTTACGAATATCATTCTTTGCAATTTCTTTTTACCACCGTTATCATTATTAGCCTTACGAATTGCCAATCACTTGCATCTACCATCTTAAACCACACTCTCTTTTTAATTACTGCAATAGAGTAAGTAAATGTTATGTAATTTCACTGATACTTATTACAACTTTCAAATACCAAGCCGAAATGTTTGCCCAAATAAAACTTAGCTTTCGTATAAAAAATCAGTACAATAATTAAAATAGTTAAATAAGGAATGCAACGGTTTTATCGCTTTCGAGCGATCTCTTCCAGGCAACCACAAGATTTTTCTGGGTAAACTCAAAATACAAAATAAGCACGTTTTTCTCATTATATCAATTTAAAACCATACGTTTGCAAATAAACACATTATATAAGTATATGTATAGGACTTATCCTGTAAGCACGGGGCATGGGGCACGCAATTGGGCGATTAGCTTTCTGTTCTATACAAATAAGACATAATATGTCAACAACAAGACCTCAGCTCAGCTTGCTAACACTCAATTAAAATTAAAATATTGCTTAGGATAATTCCATTACATTCCGCTTTTAACTTAAACCAAACATAGTTTATACTAAATTGTTCGTTTTTAAACGCGGCAAATTACAGACATAAGAAATGTGCAGTTACATCGCGTATTAACATTTTTATTGGCCATATATCGTGTCGAAACGCTCCTTTCTGCAATTGATGGTTGTCCTCAATGCAATTTTATTGTATCTTCGGATGATACGGATAATTACTGCAGTTTGCAGGCTAAAATTGTATTATTGCACAAGGGGTTAAAATCTTTTGCTCTGTTTAAAACAGCCTGCAACACAAAATCCCTGTACTTTTTCTGTATCACCTGGATGTTTGGCATTCAATGACAGATCGTTCGGTCACTATCATTTTATGGAAGCCATTAGATTTAGTCACCTTTTCGCCACCCAAAACTGTACAATGAAACAAAACTTCTAACGGTAACCACTATACTTATTTATTTATTACAGAAATACATACATAATTACAGACTATGCGAATACGATAATGTCCAGAAAAATAAATTAAATATAATATTAAACACACAATATCGAATTCACTCTTCGAACATATAAATATGTTAATAGTGTCGGAGACAGCCTTTAGTAGGCGCAACGTCTTTGATAACGGGGACCAGCAACAGAGTGTCGCACTAGGCCTTCGCCGTCGCACATGTCCCATAGGTACAAAGAACCCCAGTTTTTGGATTGCACACTACCCCCTCAAGACTTTCAGTACATAGTTTTTGCCCGTTCTACGCCCTTGACTTGCGAATTGGTAGTAAATGTAAATTTAAAATTAATTTATCTTCTTTTCTGATACCACCGTCTTTGCCCAACGCTTTTCTCTTTCAGAGGCCCTTTCATCTTCAGCCACTTTCTTAAAAACAAAATGTTCACTATCCATTCAAAACTTCATTCATTCACAAAGCCTAAGGTCTCTTCTCAACTTGTCCTATGCTGAAAGTATTCTTCTTGTGCATCAGTAGTTTATTTATAAAATTCTAAGTGAATTCTAATTGAAGAGACTAGCTGCCAACGACACAGGTGCACTTTTCTTTTAACATTTCATTTCATTTACACATCCTTTTTTATTATGTGTTATATTTTTTTTCTTTCTTTCTTTCTTTAAAAGACGGCAACGTAGATGCGAGCCTCCTGCCGTTACAGTTATATTTGGCGGTTCTAAGTGTGTCTACTCCTGTGTCCAATAAAAAAATAGAAAACGAGAAAATATGAATTGGCAAGAGTTAAAATAATTAATTAGTTATTGTTCGTACTGTAATAGTAAAAACTTACAGTTACAATATTAAAAATTAAACGTTTTACATCAACTATCTAAATTTTTACTCTAAATTAATTCATTTATATGCTAAGTTATAATGTTTAACACATTTCGTACTTATATTTCACTTTTGGACGGAAGTTTTCATACATTTTCTTTGACCTATTAAGTTTATGTTTAAGCGCAGATGCGTTACCCTCTTTACATAGCTTGTATGTACAATGGTTAACGATAAGCGTTAATGAATAATTGGCCCTCGATAAGTCTAATTAGGCGATATAATCAACTCAGGCGCAGGAAGTTACTGATATGGCAACTAATTATTAATTCCTTGGGACACGTGTGGTGTTTACGAACAAAAGTATAGTAATAGATATAGATACAGGTATTTCGTATAGTTGATTACAATTATAACATCCATATAAAGCAGTGTTGGCCTAGTGGCCAGCGCGCGACTCTCTTCCTGAGGTGGTAGATTCGAGCCCCGGCTGTCCAATGGACTTCTTTCTATATGTGCATTTCACATTCCTTCGAACGGTGAAGGACAACATCGTGAGGAAATTTTTTGACCCAAAAAGTCGGCGAAAGACGGCGTGTATCAGGCACAGGCTGATCACCTATTAGATTGTCAAATGATCATAAAACAGATACAGAAATCTGAGGCCCAGACCTAAAAAGGTACCGCCACTGATTTATTTATTTTTCATTACACACATATTGATGTCTCGAACTAAATAACGAGTTGCTAATTTTAGATTAAACGTTACGCCAAAGCTTAATTCATCCTCAACAATATTACAACAAAAGATACGTATTTCCAGCAAAAATATAGCGGAGTAATGATAAGAATCGTTGGAGAATTTATATGGCGCTGATAAGGGCGGGCGGGCGGATAAGCCTCCGATACCGCCCGCCTTACAGATGCGATCTCTGATTACCGGGCGGTTATCTCTGCCCCGGGGATCGGACGTAGAGTAATGTTGATCCAAGATTAAATAGTTTTATATTCTATTGTATACAATATTGTACCCTAATCATTATGACATAAATGTTATAATTCATGTCATACCTACCTAGACGTGACCCATACAATTACTGATGAAAAAGGTTGCAAAATCGGTTTTAACAATCATAATAAGAAACATACTAAGTTTGGATTTTTTTTGTTGGGATTAGTAGATACCGTGAACGTCAGGAAATAAACCTATCAATCAAGGAACGAATGAACTGATGAATGTATGAGTGAGTGTTTTAGTGGTAGATGACCATTTTCGTATGTGTTCTCGAAATTGTTTATCATATCAATCTCCGGACTGTCAAATGCCACAAAACGGTTTTTAAAATTAGAACTATTAACAATTACTGTCAAATGGTGATAACACAGTTTGTGAGTCTGTGCTACAACAGATAATAATTCATGTCCTCATCTCAGACACGTTTTCCTGACGATGTTTTCCTCTACTATACGAGTAAGTACAAATTTAATTGAAAATGAATCATTGCACAGCAGGGGTTTGAACGCTCACGATTTAGAGTCTACAGAACAATTGAAAACCTAAAATACTATCTCTATATAAAAGCTATCTGTTGTAAAATATGAATACGCAGCGTTGTCTGCAGGAATCCGTCAAATAGATGAGATAAAGTGAACTTGTGTCCCCGACCCAACCCAGGCGTCCCCCTCAACTGAGAAAAACATAATTTATTTCCTCACACCCTAATAAGCTAGACTGTATATATGTATACTAATATTATAAGGAGGAATAATTAATTTGTTTGTTTGCATTGACTAGGAAACAAATTCCGACTCGAAAAATTCTTTCACTGTTAGAACCCTACGTTATCCCTGATAAACTAAGCTATAGAATAATAATAATCATAATAATTCTTTATTTTCTCCCATATAACATTTGAAACAAACAGTACGATTACAATTAGGAAGGTATTGGGAGACTGGTTTCCAAGCTAGGTAAGAACCTGTGATATGGATAACCAGGCTTCCATTCCACAGCAAAGTCAAATTGAGTCATAACAAAAAAGTACATATTATATGAGTAGACAACCAAAAAAATTAATCAAAACAGTCAACTAGATTCCTACAGAAATAAAGTTGTATGGGTGTGTGTGTGTGTGTGTGCCTGTGTGACTGAATGTGTGTGTGTGTGAGTAAGTGAGCGTGTGTATGTGAGTGAATATTTGGGAGCTTGTGTGTGGTTGTGTTTGTATCAGGCACACGCTTGAGACCATGAGAGAATATCAAAAAAAGTTATGGTTCTATATGAAATTAGGAAAGTGTAACCCAAGGTGTTAAAAAAGTCCAATAAAATTTCCTTAATCGCGTAGGTACTACAGTACTACAGTTTTATAAAAGTTATTAATATCTAAAATGAAGTCCTAACGAGAAAAGCTTCAGGAAGGAACATCGTGCTACGACCGAATTAATGCAGATGCGGAACGAAGAGCACAGTATAAAATAATTCTCTTAATATAAACTCATAAAGCAGTTTGTTTGGTTCGTTGCTTAAATGCTTGAATCAGTTTGTTGTGTTCCAAAGTCCATTTATCGATAAGGTGAGCTTTCTTTCCGTGCGTTGCTAAATGGTAAAGTTCATACATGACGGAATTACTCTTACAAATTTGATCTTATCTTTTGATTTCAATATCTTAATTTTAAAATAACACGCATTTATGAAATGAAGCTGCCGGGAACGTTTTTTAGGCTAGAACAACACAAAATATTCTTCAGTATATAATTTAGATACGACTGGAACTAGACGGATGGATAGCATGAATACACACATTTAATAATATACAAGAAGATTGCAGTAGCCAGCTTTATATATGACTAAATCGACCATATTAAAGTAAAAAAAGTCAAAAAGTCAAAATCATTTATTCATATAGGTGACACAATGTACACTTATGAACGTCAAAAAAGAAATAAATATTAAATATTTGTAATTTTACATTAACTATAAGTTCTCAAATCAAGGGCGTAGAACGGAAGAGAAGAACTGGCAACAATTGATTGAAAGATAACTTCAAAAGCAAAACACTAACCTTGCGTCTTCATAGAATTAATTAAAAGGTTATTTTAATTTCAGTATTACTTTTTTAACATAATCCTATTGAATCAGCATTTTACAAATAAAGACTTCGTGTGCCTACATGCATTTATCAAGGCGACACGAACTTACTTAATCTTACCAATCGCAAAACCGCCAACTCGCTACTCGATAACCTACTTACCTGCAAAAAAAACAATAACATTATAATATCATTACCCCTGGAGTCACGAGCACAAACCTGCAAGTGAACTATAAATTGATAGATCAAGTTATAAACGGTAGCGGGACCGTATGATATTTAAAATAATTTTCTAATAATAATTTATTTGCAAGAATTGTACAAAAATGTTATGGTGGTACAATCGAAGGTTCGCATATTCTTCCATACATAATGGCGTGCAATTTTGTCTTAAAAGGAATTTTACATGAAGTTATATACATTATGATTCATAACAATTAGTCAATTCTGTTTTAGAATATAAAAGTAATACTTAATAACCTTAAAAAACACTATATAATAACTAAAATATATTATCCCAAGGAAGAAAAAGGAGTCCCTTTAGTCAAGGTTCCGAAGATACTGGGAGCGTTCCCCGTTTGAATCCCTAGACTAATTATTTGTCTGAGGTAGCTGACAGCTCTTCGATTTCTTGTGATGACGACTAACTAAATAATATTAATTATGATCTTTTGTTATTTGACTTGAAAAATGGAGGAGATTTTAATTCCAATTTTGAATTTTGCTTAAAACGCTGTCGATGTTTATCGGCACTTAACTAATCCCGTTTTTTTTTCAATCCACAAAGGTTTTTTATTTAGATTGTATTTGAAGTGGTCGATGGCCGGCGCCGCCTCGGACTTGCACCAAACAAAACCTGCATTAGGGTTCTAAATAGGCATATGTTATTTCTAGAAAAAAATCTGCGGTATATGCAAATGAGTCCTATCGTAAGATCGCCCACGCGCCATTTCCTTATGAAATTGCAGGTTGTTTTGGTTTTCACGTTATATGATCGATTTCTTGGCTAGATGTTAAATTACATACTTGGTTTGTGAGTTATGGTAATATTTTGGTAATAAATGTGCTGACTATTTTAAAGCTAAGGGATAGGAAATATAGAAACGTATCAAACTTTGTGAGACGATATTTTGGCTTATAGACACATACATGTTTTGTTATGGATAGTTTTAAATATATACAATAGGTTATATCAAATCCAACATGTTTTGTATCATAGACATAATTTATAAGTAAAATAAAACGAACTTACGCCTCAATTAGTTAAATAATGTGATTGATGACTACTTCACGGTTTTAAACCTCCTTTATTGACTATGGCAAGAAGAATAATAGGTGGACGGATGATAATGCTTTATAATAGGAATTTAGTAAGAAGACTTAAAAATAATTAATATACTAGCTGATTCGGCAAACGTTTGTATTGCCATGTATATTATTTCTAGGAAACATTTTTTTAGTTCAATAATAACTATCTACAATAATAAAAAATAGGGGTTGATCGTAGAGGAGTGAAAATTAAGGGCTGTATGTTTCATACAAAAATAAAAACAAAAAAAATTGTCGAAAAAATAAAAAATAAAATTTTGGGGTGGAAACCCCTTATCACTTAACTTAGCATATAAACATTCATAAGAATCGGTCGAGCCGTTTCAGATGAGTACGAGAACGAACATTGGGACACGAGAATTTTATATAAAATGTTCTATTTATTTATGGATAGATTACAATAAAAAAGTCAACAACTTATATTAGATTCAGTCAAGACAGAATGCAAAATTTCACCTGTCCCACGTTGACGTCTGGCGTTCCACGACAGAGCACTGCTTAAGACACTTAATGCCAAAAAAAGAGGGTACGACTACCTTAAATTGTCTTTGACTGGACCACAACCCTCGGCCTCAAATATGCCTGTCATTTCTTTTTTATATTAAGGGTGATCAGCCCTCAGTGACTGACATTCTATTTGTATCACTTAGAACTGGTGGTCTTCTTAAAAGGAATGTTTTAATCCACTATATGTAGTGTTAATTGTGCACGGTAGAATACAAAATTGGTGCTGCCGGGGTTCGAACGTACGACTTCGGGGTTGGCAGTGGCGGCTAGCCACTAAGGATATGTTATGTTTCAGAATCGATACTTAGCGCTAGGTTTGTTTAAAACATATTTTTGTGGTTGGTTTAAATACCTGTATAGTAAAAATTTACGATCAGATTGCCAATTTCCATACATAGAGGCAACACTATCTGGGCGTCCATGCCAAACAGCGTTATCTCGGACAGTTTTCACAATTTCCAGCGATAACAACAAAGGCCGGTACCATTTTATTGACCTGTTAAAGGTTATGAAGACGATATTATCGCTATGTTATTGTTAAGCTGCAATAAGGTTATAGAATTTAAAAAAAACATACATACATATAAAACGCGCGCACACATACTGCATACTCCCACACAAAACACATGATTAGTAATTAAAATAAATAAAAAATAGAATACACAATAAATTTCTGAATCTGTTTCATGATCATTTTTCAATGTGTCCATTGGGGCACAGCTGGGGATCGAACCTACGACCTCAGGGATGAGCGTCGCACGCTGAAGCCACTAGGCCAACACTGCTCATTATTATGATTAGTATTTAGTTTTTGGGCTTAAAATTGAACTTCTAAAAAAATATTATTGTTTTGTTGACTGCTAATGAACGCTTTTGAATAATAATAAAAAAACTGTTTTCAAAATAAATATGTCCACGCGCATATAGATAATAAAAACAAAGTATTATATATATTTCTTTGTTTTGACAATTTATGTGTTTTTAATCATTTACACTTGATTAAAAAGTTGTACTCCTTGATAGGTAACGTTAATTTTAAATGCATTCATTATTATTTTATTGATATTTATGAGTGTATATTGAATTATATTAATTGAATACATGATATATTTGAGCTAGTCTGACAAAAAATTTCTAATGCGAATGTAATAATAAATAAAATTAACAATTAGATAACTAAGATACAATTCAATGAATAATAATTAAAATCGGTATACAAACGTTTATTTTCCATTTCTCATTTCTCAACTCTCTTAAGGACCTATCTGGTCGCCAAACTCCAAAAAAGTACATTGTTCTTTCCATTTTTCGTCATCGTTTCTTGAAGTAGGGCGAATGGAAAAAATATATGGTGGAGCTGAGTAGTTTATGTATCCATTTTGCAAGATCGATACACGATTTAAATAACTTCGCTCGATAGAAAAAAATCCAAACACAGCCAATTTTTGACACTGTATTCATTTTATGACGAGGAATTTAAGGAAACATAATGTCTCCTTCGTAAGGTCAAACATAGACAGGTGGAGATAGCTTAACACAGAACCCGCCTCATTAACAGATAGTTATTCACTTTAACAATGCCAACATAGCTGATAAAAACTAATGAGCAACTGTATGTTATTTGCTAATCATTTTATGGTTAAATTGTGTCCTTACCATTTACCGTGTACTATAATAAAATTCGGGAGGTCTTTCCTGGGTGATACGACCTCCAAACATTTGAAAAGAAGTGCCTACTTCTTAAAGCCCGGCACCCACTAACATGGGGGTCTACCTCTGTAAATCATATTTTTACGCAGTTCAAGATTATGTAGACTTTAATTATTCTTTTAAAAGAAAAACTATTTTTAAATTATTTCTCTTGAAGGAACTTTATATGTTCCATATTTGGCAAATCGAGTAAAAAGCGGCACGACCGAGCTTCTTTACTTGAAACAGTTCTGGCACTTTTTGACGCCCTATAACTTGGTTATGGATAAAACTAGAAGCGTAGTCAGTAAATAGATTGACTTGCTCGCACTCAACCATCTTATTTCATATAATATGTATTACTTGTGCAATACATTTTGTTTTCATGCTTGGCCAACTGAATCTATTTATTTAAAATATAAATAATGTTTGTTAAAAAGGTAAGCTAATTACGTAATAAACGAAGACAGCAGTTTTCTTAAGTAGGGACAGAATAAATTAACCGACTTGGTATTACATGGATCACAACTTTTTACGGTAGAAATAGCGAGACTTGGTTTTTTACAATTATGTTTTTAATGGCATATAAAATTACGAAACACACAGCTGCATATAATAAGATCTTTATTTAATGTAATAAGTTTATTTATTAAACATATACTGCTAATATAATAAGCCTGAATATCGTGTTGAATTCTGTCAATAACAGCAAAATCTTATTAAGCCGAGGTTCACAGTAAACAGAGGGTACAAAAACCGCGCTAAGGATATGAACTCACATGAAATATATTCAATCTGTGAGTTGAAGATAAGCAACCCCTCCCACCCTGGGGGGACCGGAAGTGAGATTTTTGACCGTCACTCGTGTATGAATGCCTATAAGATTTCTATTATTCCTATTTTGAATGTCACTGTTATTCTTATTTTGAATATTATTTTCGAGATTATATAAGTTGAGTTCAGTGAACTATAATAAAATTGTAAGAAAATTAATACTAAGAAAAGGGGTGAGGTAGAAAGATGTAATACATAATATATACAAAATGGTACAAACATTTACGAAAGGAAGAAGTTAATAATTAATTATTAAATAAATTTAACTAAGTAATACCTAAGTCGGTTGTGTTGTGTGATGGTGTGAAAGTAAGGATATGTACCTACAACAGCCTTTTTATGTCTGGGCCTCAGATTTATGTATTTGTTTAATGAATATTTGTCAATATAATAGGCAAGTAGCTTATCGGCCTCCTGTGCCTGACACACGCTGTCGACTTTTTGAGTCTAAAGCAAGCCGGTTTCCCTGTTGTCCATGTTTTCCTTCACCGTTCGAGTAAATGTTAAATACGCACATAGACAGAAAATCCATTGGTGCACAACCGGGGATCGAACGTACGACCTCAGGGATGAGAGTCGCACGCTGAAGTCGCTAGGCCAAAACTGTTCGTGCAGGTGATGCATAAACCTAAACATATTATCGATGAATGTGCACATCACTTTGATCGTGATAATAAAATTATTATTATTCGTAATATCAGGACTACCACCCTGCGATCGTATCGCGCTATCTCACAGCGCCAAGCGTCGCTATTACCCCCTTCTGCAAGCCAAGTGATGGCATACCTTATCGATAAATAAGTATTATACAAATTTAAGCTAGATATATAATTAAATTAATGTACACATAGTTTAGTACTTATTAATAATAAATTTAGTATATACTGAATGTAAACTTAAATAATTGACTTTTAGATTACCATAATATACGCTAGCTTTGCGACATATTAGCTACAATAGAACAGGAAGGGAACTCTCTACATTTAAAAGGCCGGCATCGCACTCGCGAGCCCTCTGGCATTGAGTGTCCATGGGCGGCGGTATCACTTACCATCAGGTGAGCCTCCTGTCCGTTTGCCCCCTGTTCTTTAAAAAAAAAAGGATTCGTTTGGTAATAGAAGCAAGCTATGCAATAAAGTTTCCTTATTTATTGTATGTGTTATATGCCATCTCTTTTATTAATTAACATTTTCAATTCAATAGTTATTCAATTTCTCTTATCAGTCGTCTATAGTTTAAAAAAAAAAGGGTGCGTGTACTTATGTATGCGCGTAAAAAGTTATACTTCTTTGGCATTATTAAAAATAGATTATGATTGCATGCAAATAATTAATTACAATTAAATAATCAAAGACTGGAAAAGGAGTCATTATAGTCAATAAAGATCAGTTTACATTTGAAAAATTAAATAAATAAATATTTATTATTATTCTCTTACATTAAGTGTAAATAAATTGTATTATTATTCGAATGTTGTTTTTAAATTATGTCTAATGCCGTAGCATCTTCCGTGGGCAACTTCATACTGATAATTTTGTGTCACGGAGCGCGCGCATCGTAAAATTTCACTCTCATCGATTTTTCATAACGCGCCTAAAGAAGTATAACTTCAAAAAACAACCTTGAACCTGGGTATAAACGATTTATCGATGTACGCCCACCCCTAGAGGTGTAACCTGACTTACGGATAAGTATAAATACGGCGGGAATGTGCTAATACATCCTTATCCGGCGTCCGCACACATCACTACTCATTTACAAACCCATTCTCGAGAGGACCAAATATTTATCGAGTGTTTTTAAGGATTTCGAAACTCGAATGCGAGAATGACGTAGGCTGTTTATTTCTTGTGTCATAACTCTACTTTTATTTACATTTATAACATTCGTACATATATGAAAGATCAGAAGAGCTTTTAATTTAGAATACAATAGAAGATTATTGAACACATCCGTCGCGTCCAAGCCCCCTTCGTGATGATGAGAGCAGATGAGATACACAGGACGAATTTTATCTATTGGTGAGTTAACAGCTACTTAAAACATAAGAATAAAAAATCTTACAAAAACGTAAATGTAATAAAATGGATGAGAAAGAAAACTCGCTTTTCTGTTATTTATTTCGTAATCTTGATCTTACAAACACGTAAATGTAATAAAGTACAGATTAAAAACTAATATGCATATGGCTTAAATATATGAAAAATAAATCGAGTTTAGTCAACAAACAAAGATAATTTAAATAGATTTAAATGTGCTAGATTAATTTGGAAGCTAAGACGAATACGATGCAATAAGAAAAGAAGACAAGATATATCTAACGCCATCTTGTTTTACAATTACATACACGCCGTATAAAGAGTAGGCACCGAGTACCCTTCCTCGGTAAGGTGGAAGGAAATGCTTAAGAGGCTGGTTACCTTTCTCGGATATTAAAATTTATTTTCCTTAGTAATTATGGACAACTGATTGTTTTGAAAAGTTTGCAGTAATAAAAGTGTGTCCGCGGCACAATATCCCGTAATATCCCGTACCAAAATGACATCACGTGATATAGATTAACATTTTATAATAGATTTTATTATATATAAAGACACTTTTCGCATATTTAGGTATTTCCACGATCTTCGCTTCCTTTGTTGATAATGTGCCCATGAGGCGTCACCTTTCTGCCTTAGATAAGAGAGTGATAGTTTAGATAAAGAGCATCCTGAGTTATAAGTGAAGTCCTTGGTCATATAAATTGTTTGACGAAAAATTCTATAAGTATTTGAAAATTTTAGATCAGACTCTATATGTACACTTATACTCTATGTATTGACTTGTGTAATTGTATGTAATTTTCAAAGTATTACACCAAAAAATTTATATATTTAGTTTTGCTAAACAATCACTTTCATGATTTCATAGTTCGGAATACCACTAAATTTTCCATACAAAATATCGTTATTTTTCTATAATATACCTATACCTATATATACCTATTTGTATCGAGATAGAAAAATAACGATATTTTGTATGAAAAATTTAGTGTTTCACATATTGTTCCAGGAAGTTACGTCTCGAGTACAAAATTTCGTTAAAAAAAACAACTATAAATAATCATACCTGACATTATCCCACGAACGAACTGTCAAAAATGTTTTCATAGACATAGACTCGCGAATGGTTGTGTATTGAATCGAAGAACAAATATGGAGATTCTATATTAATGAAGTTTTTTATGAACAAAAAGTACAAAGTACATAAATCTCTAATTACCACATGCTTATTAATTACGGGCGTGACGAGGGTTGGTATTTTTACCTACTAGGGATTAATTAAAAGATGATATCGTGCAAGGTGCGCCTGTGACTCCCTGATAACAGCGATAACGTTATTTTTGTTAAGAAAATTAATTATTCTATGTCATGAGTGAGGGTGTGTTTTGTTTTTAATCCACCGCCATTCGTGTATGATATATGAGCTTGATATAGATATACTTTTCATAATTAAACGGCTTATTATAGTCTTATGTCAATTGTCAATAAATTACGTATTTTTAAGAATGCAATTTTTTATGTGACTTCACACATTGTGTAGTTAATAAATTCCTGTCCCTCTATTTGATGTCTTAAAATCTAAGCTTAAAACGTAAAGTATATGTTTGAAGTATTGATGGATCATTACCTTGGGACAAGCAAAATTTCGGTTCGTTTAATTGATCTTGAACACAGAGCTTCGAGCGCTAAGCATTAAGTCATTGACGCGATATAGAAAAAGTAAATAAGTAAAGATAAGTGTAAGTCGTAAAACATAACAACCGTAAGGTTGTATTAAAGATATATATTACTTAATGGTTTTAATTAATATCATTTTTTTTTATTAAAGTATAGAAATCGTATTTATGCAATTTAAGTCTACGAAACCTCTACGAAAATTGCTACAATGCTACGCACAGCCTACGGGAGCAAATATCATTACATCCATTATAAAACCAAAAGAAAACTGTAAAATCCCAAATTTTACAGCTCAAAAAAGGTTTAATTACAGCAAATCTCGGAGTAATTCACTAAATGACAGCCTTAAAGGGTGATTGCCGTCAGTCAGGGCGATAGAGTGGAGCAATATCCGTGCGCAACAGGCAACCCCCTTCGAAATTACGTAAGCATAAATACTGCTTAACACTTTGGAATAAAGTTGATAATACAATAATATGGCTGTAGTAATTGTTAAGAAATCAGAATTAGTATTACGTCTTCGTTCTTTTTTTAATCAGTCTAATATCAACTAAAGAATATTACAACCCATTGTCTATGATTATATCTATTAAGGTACACATTATCTATGCTTCTGTAATTTAGTTAAAAAGTTTGCCTTCGATCCAGTTTGATTGGTTCGTATACAATTCAGCTTTTAGAAATAAAGTCAAACGCAGGCAGAAAAAGCCGTCATATCTCAAACAAACAAAAACATACCTATTCTGTAGCGCCATGACCAGTGATATCAGTGACGTAGTCGGTCGTTAGTTCGAACGGCTGGAGGCGAGCAGCCAAATTGCGTGTGACGATAAACGCTATCGCGGCACCTTCACTGAATAGGATGTTTTTAAAATCACTCGACCGGATTTTTGAATGACGAGATTATCGTTTTACGTTCTTGGATTATCGTAAAATTCAGTTCTGTGAATAAGTTCGATCCTAGCCGTGAGCTCATAAACCGTTAGAGGAAATTTTCAAGCAATTCGGAATGTTCAGCGCTGAATAATGTTGTTATATCTAATTCGTATACACCGAAGTTGATAAAGCTCTGTCAACTACAAAATCTTTAATTGTAATAAATTCAAAAGGCATAATTTTTCATTATTAACATATTTTTTTTAATACCATGTTTTCAATTATAATAAATTTTACAATTATTGAAGTTATATTTATCCTCCGAATATTTAAGTTAAACTAAAAGTTATGAAAAGGATGGTAAACTTTACGTAGTATTTTAAACGTACATCAAAACTTAACCATATTTAATAGGAGAAAGAGTATATATCTACTGTATATCACCACTATACCAAATAGTAACATAGTACAGATTTTTGTAAGCTAAATATAATATTTCTATATATGTAATGTAAACCTACAGTGTAGATTATTTCAAGTGCAGCTTCTAAAACACCGAAACCAGGCACAACAAATACTAGGACATATTTTTATAATAACACATACATACAGTAGGAAAGTTATCAAAATATTGATTTTATCACGAATTTATTAACATTTATATTTTACACAATGATTACTGTTTTAATGCATCGAACACTCGAACTAATTAAGTAATCAATTCGTGATAAAATCTGCTAATAATTTTTATTTAAGCCTCACTCAAAGATTTTACTTATAATCCATAATCATTGTAGTTTATATATAAAAATACAATTTGGATTTTATTCATATGGAAAGCCTTCGTAATGAAAATATCTAAGAAGCTGAAAGGAACGGATAACGTCAGCGCATGATCAATCTGTTAGCCCTTTTCAGTTTAATCTTGAATAAAATATTTCGCGTTTCACCTGTTATCGTTATAGGATACCGCATCACATCATTCACAGAAATATGGAGTTGGCAGGCTATAATAAAAATATTTAACAAATATTCTTTCAAAGTTATTCAATCTAATCTTTATTTTTTTTTTTATTTATTTATTTACACTTCGTTGCAAAAAAAGAAACACAATACATAAAAATTATAAGGGATGCAACGGGCGGCCTTATCGCTAATAAGCGATCTCTTTATACTAACGGACAGGATTTGTTCAGCAACAAATAAGTTGAAGGTTTTTTTTTATTTTTTTTCAGTGAATAAATTAAGATTTTTAATTAGAATACTGTATTATTGCTCAAATTTAAAAAAAGTAGTAACAGACATATTACAATGTACCTTAAATGATTCCTTTAAAAATATGCATATATTGTCCATAACAACTTGGAAATAGCCACTAACCGCAGGAAACTACAAAATGGCCAAAAATGGTATGGATAACTCGAACTCATATAATACTTGTCACATCCACAGTTCACACTTCCGTATCAGCAAAAAGGATAAATAATTTAGTATGATCCCGCGAGGCGCGATATCGGATCAGAACAAAGGTTCGCTATCTCGCCGCGCAGCCTTACGCCCTGATACATTTCCACGATGCCAAACGGCACGACAATTTTCTCGTTACTGTTTCGAAAACAACGACAAATTTTATGTCTGTACTTCTGAATGTTTTTGATGTTATTGTGTTGATGCATAAATTGTTAATGTTAGCATAAACCAAATTATAGAACATAATAATACTTTACTATTTGTAATAAAACTGTACATATATTATACAATAGCTAAGTGCTATTTATTTATCTTGTAAATCGTATCCTACGCAATGTGATTAAAAAATAATAAAATCTGGAACATTTAAAAAACATATTTCTAAACGTTTCTAGTATTATCAAAAATTTTAATGCCATCAGCCTGCCTATCAACATAGCAATAGCACTGTTTAAAAGAAATAAAAATATTTTATATTAAAATAGAGTGCCTATAGTAATTTTGTTATTAATTTCTAAAAACAATGTACTCATTCATCAACTTAAAATATTTATACATATTTGCCCAACGAAATCAGGATTATTTAATTTTTTGGAGTTGGTCAAAAAGGCGTTGGCATATTAATTTTGTTCATTAGATATTAATAAGGGAAGTCAGGCGTTTAGCAACTAAATTTACACATAACTATAGATTTGACATTTAAATTACCCCGACATACGTATTAATACCATTCAAATAATACTTAATACAACCCAGATTTCTCGTAAAAAGCAAAAATTCTACCTAACTGATAAAACTTTGTATCTATTACCAGACAATTACACTGATCTGATTCCCGGGGGTGGGGTGGTGTGAGAGGGAGGGTGTTATCTGTGGTTCTCGCGCCATTAAACCAGCGATACAGCCTCTTCATGTACCACTACAGGTGAATTTGATGAGGTGTGCATTATTGTATTGATAAGTGTAATTATTTGAATTAATACATTAGTTATTAATTATCACGGTTCAGCGGGTTTGTAGTTTCAACTACGTTGTTAGACTGATTGTTATCACATTAAATTTCCTATTATATAACTTATAATGTTAAACAATGCGTTAAGGAAAAGGCAATTAAAATTATAGGTTTACACAGTTACTGAATTTGGACGTGTTCAATAATTACAAATTATGCGTGCCTTATTTGCTATAAGCAATGCACGGTTAGAATTGATTCTTGATTGACGCATATTTTAAACCGATAATATTTTTAAATCATCACTATTTATTAATCGAACCTTACACTAGTGTGAATAATAATAGTCCAGTGGAGCTACAACCCATAAATGGATCTGTGCCTCAGGACGCAATCGTTTCTTAGATCATTTTTATTTTATACACAAGTAGATGACCTTCTGTCTCACAAATGTTGTCGATTTTTGGGTGCCTTTTTCCTTCAACGTACGTGCGAGTGTTAGATGCGCACATAGACGGAACCGTCCATTGGTGCACTTCCGTACATCAACCTGTGAGTTCAGGGATGAGAGTCTCATGCCGAAGCCTACTACTAGCTGTGACCCGCATTAATTCGAAGCGTTATATTAGTCAACTTTACTTGGTAAATCTATCCAACTCCAAAAATCCAAACTAATTAATCTTGAGAATTTATTTATTTGCTTATCAGTATTCCTATAGCGACTTATTATACAATATTATCTAAACAACTACTTTATACACAAAAGCCAAAATCGGAATACACATTCAAACATAGACATAGCACACAGTTAACAAATAATTACCTAAAACAAAAACAAAAAATATACCTATATAATAAATTGTAAGATGCATTGATCATTATTATATGTTTAATATAAAAGAGGAATAACAAAGCCATTATGTCTAATAAAGGATAAATAAATAATAAAGGATACCAGAGGATTTTATATTAATTTTTAAGCATTTTTAGTTATGTTAAATATATCTTATTTGCTGGTAATTTGAGTTATAATCTGAAGGTATACGATACATGACTGAGTTACGTAAATAGTTTGTATAAGACCGAGGAATTTTAAATACTTCGTTTTGCCTTGTATTGTATGAAGACGGGGTGTGAAATTAGATAATATAGATTATGCTTTAACTTAATTAATATTTTAAATCAGATCTGAAAGCCTAGTACACAACAAAGCCACAGGACGGAGCTAGTATAAAAAGCGGTTACGTAACCCAAGCGTCTTATCAGGCAATTATTTAGGCAAAACGCGTGCTCTATCAGCCAAGCATCGACGATAACACTGTTGCCAATAACAGTCGTAATATATTTGCTATTAAAATGTAAATTGTGAAGCAATATTTAAATTAAAAAACGGTTACGTACTTTTATCAATACAAAATTCTGTGTATTCCATAGTTTTCGTAAAATCATAGACAATGTTAATACCAATAAATTATTGAAATCAGTATCCCATTTCATAGATTAATCTTATATTGTTTAGATTTTGGAGCGACGAAAGCCCTAAACTTCTTTATTATTAGCGAAAGTCCTATAAATTAGAATATATTTTTATTTCTAATTTATACAAACGTTGACAATTTACAGTTTGAATTTGTTATATATTCTAACTTACTTCAGTACCAGTGATCGGAACCTCTTTATGAAAAAAGGTTTCCTCCAACTTTTCCATGGTTCTCCATCCGCTTTCTGCTAACACTTCTTCTATCATCTATCCACCTTTTCTACGGCGCCCTCTTCTACTTTTCCTCTTGTTTTTTGTTTATGAAATAGGAGACAAAAAGGCTGGAGCCTCATTTGATGAGTCACCACCGCCTTCTTTTTGAATGCTAGGAAATACCTTGACTGACAGCTGGTTCCACATAATGGTGGTGCTAGTCTACTAGCAGATAGGATTTACAGAGGATTGACTTAATATAACCCCTCCATAGCATTCGGTCTTAGGCCTCGTATTTCACCTTGCTCCAAGTCTTTCTCTCTTCGCCTCATTTGCAACTGTACGAAAGGTTTTTTTTTAAATGTAATAGGAGACAAACGGGCAGGAGGCTCACCTGATGTTAAGTGATACCCATGGACACTCACAATGCCAGAAGGCTCGCAAGTGCGTTGCCGGCCTTTCAAGAATTGGTACGCTCTTTTCTTGAAGGACCCTAAGTCGTATTGGTTCGGAAATACTTCAGTGGGCAGCTGGTTCCACATAGTGGTGGTGCGCGGCAACTGCCTTAGAAAACGCTCAGTTGTGGAACGACGGACGTCGAGGTGATACGGATGGTATTTTAGGTTTGATTGGGACGACCACGCTTCTACTTTCCTTGTGGGTTCCAAGCGTCTGCTTGGGGATATGATTGGAATCTCTTCGGAGTGGTACTTTGCAGAGGTTTAAGTCTGATAATGAATTTTATTGACATGAATTTTTATCCATATTCGGGATCATGACTTAAATTTATAACGATATAATAAAAGATAAGCAGTAAGTAAAATTTGTTTATAAGTTTTTTAGACCACCCGCGAACAAGACTTTCTTAATATGCTTATCATAATATTGCGCCATGACATATTATATGTTTATATAAATAGTGGGACGATGCATTAGTTAATCAGCTTCTTAGAATTGAAATGCAAAACAATATTTTTATAAGTACGAATGAAACATTGAATTTTACAATTATAATTTTTCCCGATTTATTGTCATAGCTAAGTCATTTTGTCCCAGTGAAACAAGACACATTTTTCGCGGTCAATTAATTCTTTAATCATTTAGTTACAAATAAAATATACAACTTCCAATATATATAAAGATGTAACAAAAACCATTTATTGCTTCTAGCTTTTTCCGGAGTCGAACCAAGGATCCCCTTCTTGTAATCGCTCAGTTTCGGCATTAAAAAGATTCAACATTTTTAAAAGATCCAAAACCAAAGATAATAATCAAAAATGTTCCAAATTCAAATTTTTAATATCGCTAGGATCAGTTAAGGGGAAGTATAATGGCTTATAAATCAGGTCGTATCAACGATACCGGCTTTGTCAATATCGAGGCAGGCTGTCGAAAGGGGGATGTGACGTCATATAATTAAACGAATTGTTATTATGGAATTTATATTATATATTTTACTATCCAATTCTACCGTTTTGAACATTTTTTTAAATCCGAAACTTGAGAATAATCAAACACTTTCCACTTCTAACCTACCACCTAACTAAGAGTTACCATTATACATATTAAATTGTTTACTTATTTATTTATAAAATTTTAATTTACGATTTTAAATTCACGACTTTTCATTGCAATATCCTACGCCCTTCCGAGACATACACTCTTGAAATCCTCCAACATAACTCTTCCTTTCTTGGCGAATTCTATACGGTATCTTCTCTTTAATTCACTTTCTATCTCTATTCGCATAGCTCCTTCTCTATCTTCCTTTAAATGTCTACTCTAAAAGCATTACTTGTCCACATCGTATCCCTAATATAATTTAGAATGATTCATGTGTTAAATTGTTTTGTTTTATTATTTTATTTTTAAGATAATAATATATCTTTCGTTTTGCATTTCTTGCCTTATTTCATTTAGTTTTTCCGTAATAGGTTGACTGGAACAAAGCGATAAGGCCGCCCGTTGCCCTCCTAACTTTTTATTTATTATAACTTGTACTGATTTATACAACAAAGTGTTACATATTTATATTCTGTATTTACCTGTCATCTGGATTTAAGAGATTACGAATTAGATGTCTTGCTAGACTTCATGAACTAGATATGAAAATTATATAGATTTACGGTTTAAATATATTTAATATTGTCTTATCCATATTAATTCTGTTCGTATGAAGTCCATTATCGGAAGGTGGCGATGGTTCGATATCGGTAATAATTTGCAATAAATATAAGAGCGGAAAGGCTTCGACGGCCTTTTGTTTACTACAATTTAACATGACCATATTTAATTACATTTTATATGCTTTGAAATGATTTTATGATGTATTCTAACATTAGTTAAGTTACATCTTCTTAATATATATAAATTACGTGTCACGTTGTTTGTCCGCTATGGACTCCTAAACTACCGAACCGATATCAATCAAATTTACACACATCTTAATTTTTACCCGTAATATTAATTTATAACAAAATATTTGTTTATTATTTGATAGTCACAATTCTAACAGATGGCGCTGTGTTGAAAGTACCAACGTTTCACATAAGCTACAATTTAATGGCATAACCATCAAAAAAGCATGGTGGTCCCAAAAACCTTAGCCACAGCAACGCTTGGCCGGTCTGCTAGTATATATATATATATTTTAGTTATACGCAAACAAAACGTTAGCAATCATCGCACATTTGAAGCCAAAATGAGCCCTTTAGTTTTTCCCACACTCATGTAATACAACATTCTAGTTTCCGATAATGTCCAATAGGGACACTTATATTCTTTATAGGTAACATAAATGTCCTAAGAGTTGAGAACCCTTAAATAAATCAATTTAGTTTTTTGTTAATCCAGCGTTGCGGCCACTAATTGTAAGTTAGTTATAAGCTCATGTTCTAAATGATTAAAGCCAGTTGACACCCAACTTCAAACAAAGAGTTTCATTTATTAGAACATCCCTCCACCAACCGAGGTTAACTCTCTGAATGTAGATTCTATGATGTACACAAAGATCGGTCATAAGCAGTCATCAAAATGTCATGTGTGTAGTTGATTAATATTTGTTAATTAAATGAACGAGTTATATAAAAAACAGTGGCGCTACAACCTTTTAGATATCCCGGCAACCCGGGTATGCAAATCCTACATTCTGCCTTTTTAAATGTACAAATAATGTGATGGTTAATAATAGAATGGGCCAGAATAATCAAGACTAGAAAAGATATCGGGCAGTTAGCAAGACGTAAATCTTGTTTTTAAAGTAAGTTCAACTAGATTCATTCGTCCCTACTCCAAGACTTCTCGTAGTAGAGTTTGGTCCGGCACTGATCAACCCATTAAATATTCGCTCAGTCCGTGTATAATGTATATCAAGTGACACCGTCTGGATAGCCATGAATATCGTTAGATGTGTCTACTGTCTCCATAGATATCTGTTTGTAGTTGATCCTCTCAAAAATGTTTACCAGCGGAATCGCAGTAAACATTGCTTTATATCTTAATTATCATAAGTTTTTGTCTATATGAATAGTGTTCATTATTATTTAATAGTTATTGTGAAGCGAAAACCCCATCGTTTGTCCCTTTGTCTATATAACATTTAGTTAATTTCGAATCCGTTGTCACAGAAGTATTGATTAATCTATCGGATTTAATTAATATTAAAAGGATCAATATGTTAAGATAATAAATATAGGGTTGCACCCGATTGTTTAAGGTTCATTATAGACAATAACCGGGGGGCAGGGGTGTTGGGGTGTAGGGTTGTGGGGAGAGGGGGTGGTGATAACGCTGCGATCACGACACGGTATCGCTGTGTCACATTGTTTGATATCGAGACGTGCACTTTCCCCTGATAGCCAGGGCTGCGTTTTAATTTTTTACCACTAGCACCTATAACCCAAGCGACGCCAAAGATTGTAAAGGGTAATTTTTGTATTCTAAATTCAAATTTTGAATTGCTCTGATAAGTCTAATATCAGCCAAAGCATATGTACCCCATTATGCAGGTAGTTTTTACTCGAAGCTATAAGCTCTGTCAAATAGTGTAATTGGCTAAATGGAAATAAAGCTTTTATTTGTCCATAACATTGTAGATGAAATATTTCGTGATTTAATTAACTTAATAAAGACAGCCCAGCCCTATCACGCAAGTCATTACATCGCTGAAGATAGTGCATTGTCCCCGATAGCGTTGTTATTTGCTGATAAATAGAAAGTGGCTATCTCTCGCTATTTGTAAATACTCTTTAATTAACTACGATAGGGGAGGTGACCCACAGATCATCGTAATGTCATCGATATTGCTTGGTAAAGGGCATTGTCTTATCTATGCGTGAGACAATAATTTTTTATCTGTGCAAGGGATGTTATGTTGGCATGCATGAAACATGTTATTTTTGTTTCTAATACATATCGATTTCTTTACAATGTTTTTCAAAGAGTAATTATTAGATGCGGATATAGAAATATCGACAGACCAGAAGGAGCTTTATGCAAACTAGGGTTTGCGGACCTTAGATAAAATGTAAATAAAAGTATTATCTTAAAATTAAACGTGTAAAACCAAATATTGTACCTGTAATACATGTAATACATCATAAAGTATCTTGATATCCCAGCACTATTCATGATATTTGGTTGATTGATTAAAAATTTTGAACAAAGAGAAATTTTTCTTATTAAGTGTCTAAGCAATGTGAACGATTCATCATTATTATTTGATTCTATTGAAACATATCTTAAAGTTAGTTTAGATTCTTGCAAGTGACCCTTTTAATGGAACTTTTGTATTCTATCTGATACGTTATCATTTATGGCCCAAAAATTTCAAATGTTGTCTGATCCGAAAAAAAACAATTGTTGTTTGGTAAACATACATTTGATTCGCGTTTTATTTATTTATTTATTAAGCTTACGATATCACACACAGTCCTAATTTTACAAAATCTTACATCTAAAATGCGTGACAATTAATGTAAGCATTAGTTTCTCAAAAAAAAATTTAATAGAAATTAAAAAAAATACAATTAAAACATATACGATAGTACAAGCACACAATAAAATAAAATCAAATTACAGAAATTTGTTGGCACTAAGAAGAAAAAAAAAAGAAAAATCATCAGCAAAACAGCGAAATTAGGTTCGAGAAAGGCACCCCACAATGCTCTCTCTAAAATGCGTTCATGAAACTGATAGAATTATCTGTAACTAAATTACAAATGCGATAAAAAGAGATTTTAAATAGTTTTTTATGAAACTACGGTAGTTATGATGGCTAAGATCCTTTTATATTAACGTATACATACAATTCCGATCAATCATATCACAGCCTTAATATCATTTTCTGATGTTGTTACTTTTTCAGAATTTATTCGAGTCACGTGGTCACCCTTCATTTCCGAACCCTACGCTCGGGCGAACTAGGAGTTGGTAAAATTTACAACATAACAAAATATAGCTTTTGATAAATAGTGTAGTAGATAAATATTAGTACTATCATTTTTAAAGTTAATTATAATTTTATCGATAATAAATAAAAATAAAAATAATAAAGATCTATAAAATAATTGAATTAATCGTAAAGTGTATCGGAGGTTCCTAACTTCCGTCACTCTTTTCAATTGCTCTCATTTGTTTTACAATATTCCTGCACACACTGTTAAATTACAGAAGTCCATATGTAAAGTAATCTATATTTTACACATATTTTTTTTAGTTTTACGACAAAGGAGGCTTTATTATAACATACAATGTTGAAGTGCAGCAGCACATTAAACCTCTCAAAGGTGGCCTCATAGCCTAGCGGTCTTATTAAGTGGCAGCTAGGTGAGGGGTACCGGGTTCGATTCCCGGTTCGAGGGGAAATTTTAATTTAATTTAAATTTGTTCTCGGCCTTTGGGAGGGTTGTGCGGTACCGGGCGAGTGCTTAAACCGTACATGGAGGGCACGGTCGAATTTCTAAGGCAAAAAGCACGAATTATAAAAATCTTATACATGACGCTGGCTAATGCACAAATCGTGCCAGAGCCATAAATAAAAAAAAAATAACCTCTCAAAGACAATAGAATCTGAGACCCGAGTATTGTACTAAAACTTCTGCTACTTTTAACTAACAAGGTCACATATTATCGGGGACTGCGATTCTCTATGATTCACAAATGCCTTAAATAACGCGCGTTTAATTCACAATATCGAATACATAAAGAGCGACACATACGGAAACGACGAAGTTTTTAATCTGCTCCCACAATTGGAATGGCGCATAATGCGACTAAAGTTTGAACAATGCTTAGCTCGGCTTAAACAGGCAAAGTGGGCTATCTCCGACATACGCTTAATGTCGAGCTATTTTCAAACAGGTGTTTTAAAAAGTGTACTACTCATAATTTAAACTAATTAGCCATTTTATATTCATTTTACAGTCCTACTAGCAGACCGGCCAAGCGTTGCTGTGGCTAAGGTTTTTGTTATGTTACATAGTAGCAAACTATTCAAGGGAAACGGTAGGAGAACACCAGCCATGGGGACCACCATGCTTTTTTGGTGGTTATGCCATTAAATTGTAGCTTATGTGAAACGTTGGTACTTTCAACCATCTGTTAGAATTGTGACTATCAAATAATAAACAAATATTTTGCAATAAAATAATATTGCGGGTATAAATTGAGATGCAAGATATTCTATCTTTTAAGTTGGATCAAACTACACACGGTGTGCAAATTTGATTGATATCGGTTCGGTAGTTTAGGAGTCCATCGCGGACAAACAACGTGACACGTAATTTATATATATTAAGATTTAGGGTCTATCGATGTAGGGTGCATAATGTGTATTGAGAGATTCAAAGTGGCTTTTACAGTTATTGTAAGTACTGCGCATGCACACGACTTGCTTCGCTGGGTACTTTACGCGGGCGATACAGGTGCTAATCAAGGTGCTTTGTTGGACCTATTTTGTTGAATTCTAGCGTTAATGAGACTAGCTAGTTTTGATAGGTTTAGAATAGTTAATTATTATATTTTTATAACTTAATTTTATGGTATCAACGTCTCATAAAACAAAACAAAACAAAAAAATTAGTACAACAGTTTGAGTGTGTTAATACATGATAATAAATACAGTTATGTACAATTTATTAGGTATAAACAAGTATTGTTACATTGAATTCTCGGAAATTGTAATGTCGCCGGCGTCTTGATTGCTCTGTGCCGGAAACCCCCTAGAGCAGGACTTCTAATAACAGGCAAAATACAAGCTTGAGTCTAGATTTACGCCAGTCTCTTTACATTCCTTTGCAGATGCTACTAGAGATTCCAGAGGTCGCTCTTCTTCGCCCATAGTGATCAAAGGTCTTTATAGTATTTTAGTATTATTAGTATCTAGCTCATATATTATATATATATCTACATATATATATTTTTTATATGAGCAACTAACAGTTCTTATAGTGAAGGTATAACTTTACCCTTCTCCCAAAGATCAGAGAACCGAACCGACCAATGTATATTTGTAACTGTGTAATTTATTTATTATTTTTAAAATATAAAAACAATAGTAAAACGCAATAAGCATTTATATTGGTGATGAAACGTCTGCTTAATGCTTCATACAGTTTGAACTCACTGTGTAGGCTTCATTAACTTACCTGAAAAAAATAAATAGATTATTAAGATTTGACAGTTAACCACATATGACAGCAAATATCAAACTGACGCCCTATATTATAATATTGTTTCGATTTCAATACAATTAACGTAAAAAACATTTACGTTATCCGTTAAACTTTCGTGATATATTAGTCTCTAACTAAATTATATCTATATCCTCAAATGCCTGAAAAAACTTATCACAGGTACGAAAAATATTTGCTCATTTTCATACAAATGTTTCCGTGGCCAAATCGTCTTAATTAAAAAAATATATTTTTAATTACATTTCTGCAACATTAGGAAAACCTCGGGGTCATTATGTGATGAATTATTGGACTGGAACACTTTTTTATCATACCTTAATTTTATTTTTTGTGTCCTGCTTGATATTAACTTTGTAGTCTTAGGAAATTTTCTTTTAACTAATATCCTTCACTTATTTTTTATGCTTTAATCATGCATTTTTTCCTGTTTTCTACAAACTGCTATAGCTTTATATAAATTTATTCTTAAACATAATTAGGCGGAAACAATTTTGAGACTAAACTACGATACATGAATTCGAAACATTTAATATGTAACACTAAATAAGTCGTAGTAGTAGTGGAGCCGTAAATAATTTCTCAAATTAGACACAAAAAAATTAATTTCAAGTTTATTTGAAATAATAAAGTAAATTAACTTTTACTACGTTTCCAAAGATTTTATTAAACATAATTGACAAGCACGGTTTTAATCCATCGATCAAAATATAATTGCTATATTCAAAATAATTTAAACATTACACAATGCTGTTTAAAATTCGCGCGGACGTTTGGCGCGCGATTTGTAAACATGGCGTTAGTTCCGGTGAGGCCGCGACGGAAATAACCCGTCTTCGGTACGAGGGCTACAGATTATAAACGATTTGTACAACAGATATTACAAAAATATTATATGTTCTAAAAAAATTCCACAGAAATATAACCACCTTAAAGGAGATGTTATAAATGTTATACGTATGTATGACTCCACTCCACTGCGTTGAACTCACACGTCACTGGCAATCTAGAGCTTTGATTGTGATTAACATTACTAGGAATTGTTATGACGCAGCTTTAACTTTGATATCGTTTTATTAAATAAATAATTTGAGACAAAGTAATAACTGTAGTAAAATCGATATTTCTTTACAGGCTAAAACTATCGACATTTAAATGTCGATTAGGTATTTTAATGTCGAACACTTGACGGAGTATTTGGTACGTTCCTTTGTTTCACTAACCATTTTTGCTTTCTATTTATTATAACCGGGTCGAACGTATTCCCATTCGCATACACGCTTAGATAAGAACGCAGCGATTATCTTACAACTGTATTAAAGAACAATTTTATACATTTATTATATAATATTATAAACAGAATAAACCGCTAAAATCAATTTCAAAATAATGAAAAACATGTTCAAGCAATTACCCTTTGTGTAAAACGTCAATCGAACAAAGACTAAAAAATGAAGGATTATGTGAAAATCTGTAATTTATATGCGTTGCCGCGGGTCGCGAACGCTTCATACCGTTAGGGTTGCCACAGTAAAGATTAGAAAATACACGATTAATTTAAATAAAACAAACCTCAAATATTTTTTACACTTAAACAATTAAGAATTTGTCACGCTGATGACGGTTTTAGGTTTTCCTTACTTGCGCAAGCTTTTCCCCCACCTCGTATAACTGGACAAGTTAAGTTTTTTGTCTTTAATATAGATTTTAAAGCCTGGTATAAATACATACTATTAAATACCAGATTCAAAAAAATACTATATATACAACGGAGATTGAGCAAATTTTCCTATGATATCATTCCTCAGTGATATCTTTATTTTAATACCGATCACATTTGTTTTGAGTTCAAAAATACTCCACTAAAATAATGTTTCGATTACGGTGTGTTTAATCTTCTAGTAAGAAGAAAAGATCAGATTATATTTTTTCCTGTTAGAAATAACTATAATATACGAATCACTGCCTACTACATTTGCCTACAGGATATTGTAGCCTATAACGATCCAAAGCAAAAAATAATTATCCAATTCGAACTTGAATTAAATGTCAAAAAAATATAACAAAAAACTTCTCGGCTTTTCATCAAAGGTTTACAATATGTCATAATGGCTGTATAAAGGCAACCCTAGCACCTAATTTATTTCTTAATAAGAACGCAGAGTCTCGGCCGCGGCAGCGAGCTGCTAATTTGTTTGTGCAACAAATCGCTATTGATAAATTGAACCGCTAAATAATCGACGAACGGCGGAAATATCGAGTAGCACGTTTCCAAGCATTAATGGGGACGATGTAGTTCGAACATATCAAGTCAAGATTGAGTCTAGGCAAATGCAAGTTAGCATAGTATGAAACTCGGTTTAACGTTTTGGCATGTATTGTTAATAACTTTCACGTACCCCACATCACCTATGCAAAAAAATTCATTTTTGTATGACACAACCAGGACATACAAAGACCACTATTAAAGCCTTGATTTGTCAAGTTAAGTCAAATCATTTATTCCAATTAGAACATCTAAAATGGCACTTTTGAACGTTAAATAAAATATAAAGATGATCCTAGTTGCCCCTTCCAAAAGGTAGTTTCGTGTGGAGAATGAGCAAGAAACTCCATACTTACTCTTTTAAAATAGGTTTTACATTATTTTGTATTAGTTAAATAATTATATGTGAAGACAATGTTTTCCTAGAATAAAACTACTATACTAAAATAGGCACAAAGTATTACTTACAAATTAGGCAATGCCTGTTTAAGTTATTGCAGAATATGTTTTAAAGGAATATTAAGAATGTCCATAGCGCTAAACCTATAGGGTGTGCTCACCTGCATCATGAGCACACCATCCTCACACCAACACACAGCACAGCCAAATTAGGTATTACGTATTTAATAATTTTTGTTATCATTTTCCTTTCGTAAATATTGGGACCTTATATATTATTTACTCCATCTTAAGTATAATTATTTTTGTATTTAATTTATGATATCTGTAGGATAAGGAAATAAATAAATAAAACTTCTTTAACGGATATAAAAGTGATCAGACCGGAGGAAGTTCCCCCAGTCACAATAGAGGATACTCGACCAGTCTAACTACTGACTGAGCGGCGTCGGAATAACTGCGTTGACGCGTTTTCAGCGTTTGACGTCAGCATAGTGGTTGTAGCCGTAGAATGTAGGTGTCGCTACAAAATCAGATGTATCTATATATATAAAAATGAAACCCGTTTTCCGTTGTCACGACATAACATAAAAACGGCTTGACCGATTTGTCTGTTTTTTTTGTATAATATTCCTTGAAGTACGAGGATGGTTCTTACGGAGAGAAAACTTTAAAAAATTGGGTTAAAAGGTTTAAAACAACACTTTTCTATATTTCCATACAAAATATTCGTTATATTACTTAAAAGGCAATTTGAACTTTAATACCATATCATAAAGTTCAAGTGTTAGTGGCGGGGTTCCGGGAAGGTAAATTTTTATTTTTTGACATAATGTACGAGTAGCAGAATATGTATTTAAAAAAAATAAAGAATAGACTGTTAGATCGAATGACCGGTACGATGTTCACCAGGCCAGCTAGTTACAATATAATTTTAAATTAAACCAGTGTCACTACAACCTTTTTAGGTCTAGGCCTCTATAACAAATTTATAAGGAAGAAAAAAGTTCAGTATAGTATTTTTTAGTTATCATTATTTTGGGCATTAAAAGAAGTTCTGAAAGCCGACTTTAACTTAAGTATAAAAAGAACAGTCATGGACACATCCATACTACCAAGTCTATCATATGGATCCGGGTCTGGATGGATGGGATGGCAGATGGGTCAAGAAGGCTCAGTGGAAAGAAAAAAGAGAGGACACCCACCAGAAACTTGGGAAGATGGAATAAAAGGGATAGCGGGGCAGAATTGGAAAATCGTCGCAAGAAATAGAGACAAGTGGAAGAATTTTGAGGCCTCCACTCTGTCAGAGGTCAAGTACTAAGTTGTTAAAAATAATGACAGAGACTTAATGTAACGTGTAATGTAAATGTTGTACTCGCATAAAGGTTTTTTTTATATTAATATTTAATAATGATATTATTACGTTTTTGCGTAGGATTAAAGACTATGGCACCTCTATGTCAATGAACTTATAGATTTGTAGGTTCATTCATTCGATAGCAGTAGTAAAACCGGATTGCCAGCTAATTCAAGCTCTATAATTTGTGACACCATTAATTCATACTATTTCCATAAAATTAACCGAACTCGAATAAATCGTAAGACGTGACGCTGGAATATCAACGACAAAATAACATAACGTTCAACTAAGTGCAATGGAGAAGTTTCTAGTTAAATTTTAAAATTTAAGTAAAATAAAACAAAAATAGGTGTCGTAAGATATTTTACACTAAGGGAACATGAGCAAATGCCTTAATACGCCAAAGTCTTGACTGACTGTACATGCTGATTTCAAAGAACATTCACATTTCTCTTAGTCGTTTAGTTTTGTTTCATGATAGTTCAAATGGTCGGAGAACCAAAAAACCTCTTTCATAAAAACTAAATATTCTGTCCTTTTCATCATAACGAAAACATAATTTGAAAATGAAGGGTATGATATAATTGTACTTCACGCACAAATACCCCGCTTCCAAAAGTAAGTTGGAAGAACCAACAGGTCAATATAGCTCGTTCTGTGCTAGCCTAAGAACCGGGTGGGAAATACCCACCAAAGCACTTCGATTATTCATTTATGAGAATGCTTTTTTAATTACTTTATTGCCAGGCTGCTACCATTTTTAATTTTTATAATGTTTATTTAATCTGTTATATTAAACATTTGATGCATAATTTTTATTTTTATCACCACACCTTTTTCCCGAAGAGTGGCAGAGAACATAGATCTCCACTTCTACGGTCCTGAGATCTCTTTCTCTTCATCCATTTTCATGATATTTACATGCTCATTGGTAATAGGTACCTACTTTTAAGTTGTCCCTTCTCTAGTACCTCCTGGATTTGGTCTAGACATTGCCAATGCGATTTCACCATGTAAGGTTCTCATTCATCCGTTCTACATGGCCAAATCACCTCACCCTTTCATATTCATATCATTACCTCTTTTACACATTAAATATATAGCCAATATTATTATTTGCAAATTTAAGGAATGACGCAACCAATTCTGTTATCTCAATATAAAAAGTTCTCACGTATGTTCATTAGAACACAAGAATAACATTTGCTTATCTACAACTAGTTATTGATATGTGTTTGACATTTCGCGGTATCTCTAAATAACGTACTAGATGTTTGAAACGATACCTGCTTATTTCGCCATTTTATTTACAAAATTTACTAACGCCGACAACCTCTATCGTTAAAGTACTAACCAGCATAAATGGGTGTTCCAAATATAAGGTCCAACAGGTAACTGTTATTAGTGCACAGGCGCTTAAATATTTAAGTTGGCGCCTGGTAGATAGTACCGGTGACCCCAGAGCTGGTGCTTTCCTCGCTCAACTAATAAGTATCGCAAAACAACGAGGAAATGCAGCCAGTGTTAAAGGTACTGCCACAGGGATCAAACTTTTTAAATTTGTTTTAATTTTATATTTATAAATTTTTAATACAAGATACTGTTCGTATCGTAGATGTAGATATAGTTCGATGGTAGATCGTAGATGTAGTTCCAACATGTTTGGAATTAAAGTAAACGCCTATTATGAGTGAAATCTGCCACAGCTAACAAACTAATGAATGCTTTGAAAATCCGGAAAACATCCACATAAATTGTAGCTAAGAGTCATCTAGATCTCGTCAGTTTTCTAATAAAAAACCCATCATAACATTAAATTCGGGGCTAAAATATAGTAAAATGAAAAAGATTCCACAATACAAAGAGACTATTGTTTACTATTTAAACATTATAAATAAACTTTTAAAAAGAGCAGTGGCCTCAGCGTGCGACTCTCATACCTGAGGTCGTAGGTTCGATCCCCGGCTGTGCACCAACTACTTGGACTTTCTTTCTATGTGCGCATTTAACATTTGCTCGAACGGTGAAGGAAAACATCGTGAGGAAACCTTCATTAGACCCAAAAACTCGACGGCGTGTGTCAGGCACTGGAGGCTGGACACAGATTCAGAAATCTGAGACCAAGACTTAAGGAGGTTGTAGCGCCACTGATTTATTTAAACTTTTAAGAAGATTTATTACTTTATTTTAAATGTATCATGACGAAGGGAAAAACACTTTGATGTATTAGCTGTAAATTGTAAACGGCTGACGCAGTCTGCGGTTTTTCTTTTTACCAAATCAACAATAATCGTGTCATTCCTGTTCATAAACAAGTGTTCCAGATAATAGCAGGATATTGATAAATTAACTATTTAACGGAAAATGTTGTTAAAACGTTAGTTTCCTCATGCTATTAAATCACTAATTAGATATTTTATAGTGCGATAGGATATATTTAGTAATGGTATATTTATTATTGTTTAATTGCAATTGTCTGACTCTTGTGTCAAATCCAGACACAGACTAATTATTTTGGAAGTCAGAGGAATGTAAAGTACAATGTACATATTCAGTTATACGTTAGACGTTCATAAGTGTACATTGTGTTACCTACACGAATAAATGATTTTTGACTTTGACTTTGATAGGCTACGTAGAATATTATAAATATAACGTTAATTAGAAAACTAAAAAGTTAACACTTTCTTCCCTTATCGTTAATTATTTGATAATTGCAATAGATATAAAAGCATCTTAAACTAAGCATTAAGATCCGATACATTGAGGTCTGTTCACGTTAAAAAAATAAACTGAATGTAGTACATCATCTTGTAATAAGAAAGCACGTCCGACGAGGCATCAAACACGTTCCGTGTCACGTTACATCGCAAAACAGAACAAAACCGCGCTCGCATCGACAGCGTTCCCACTGATAAATCGCACTCGTTATTTAGTTAGCAGATCACCCCATTGTTACTTAGGAAAGACCACGAAAAAAGCATGGGCGGGGCTCCTATCCAACCTTGCATCTCCGCCGATGAAACAGGCTGCCTATCGAGATACATGCCTCCAACACGACCCGACGCAGCCACGCAATTCTAAATCAAAATGCGCCGATTTAAACTCCATAATCGCATGCTTAAACCTCATACAGCTTATTAAAGAAAATTAAATTTGCAGCCACGCGAAATCGACACGAAACCTGAATAAAGCATCAAGCTATATTCGCCTTAAAGCGGTCCTAGTTGTTTCAATCGAAGCCTGGAGAAAGATAAGTTCGCCTGCTATCACAATGGCGGTTAGCGCTTTCTGCGTTCGACCACCAATGTTTATATAAAAGGATGTATAATGGATCATAGATAAGACGCGGGCTATATTCATTTTATTGCCAAATTACCGATGCCGAGATTGCGCGAGCGTCGATTGCAAATCTGGAACATTTGCCAAGAGGTAATTGTCTTATTTTGTTTTAAATTCCAACACTCGAGATCGAGTCGACCTTTTAGTACTTATTTGTTTTACAAGTTCACTCGAACGAGACATTTCATAATACGTCCCACACGCGATCCGTATCTTTAATTATGTTGCAACATTAAATATTTATAAACAAGTTTGTACAACAAATTGTACTTGTGAAGTCCGTTTTCCAAGGAAAATTGCCATAAAAGGGATTACAATCTTTGCGTATTAATCATAGGCTACAGTTTAATGTCATACAGACCCAACGCTTACCTATAACGCAGTTTTTACTACCCTAGTTTGGGTAAGGAAAATCAAAAGATCAAAAAGTGTTTGAAATCAAATCAAAGCATTTTATTAAATTATTATTCTATGTATAACCCTCTAGACATCTAGAGACAAAACTTTTTAGAATCTTAATCTTTTTAACATAGACTCCGTCGGGTTTTTTGAAGTTTTTATGTTGTATAATCACGGCAATTTACTAAAATACAAAAACTAGTAACCACATTCAACTATATACTATAAACCTCAAACAGATAATCAAAAATAATGTCACGTGTCAAAGTAATGTGTCACAATATTCGATTTCCATTATAATTTCCTTATTTATTAACTCATTAGTTCAATTTTATGTGAAGTATAACGTTGGTGGGAAAAATACAATCACAGACTGACATTTTACTCAACGACCGCAGAAACAATAATAGACAAGACTTGCACCACAGACTATAACTTGATTTATTGTCAGTCTAGGTCGTGTCGATGTGCGATATAGACTCGTAATTAATTTTATTTTATTTTCAATATGTCCATGTGGTGATTTGATACAGACTATAAATTATATAAGGCTCGGTTATGCGTTTAGTATTATAATATCTCCATGATTTTTAGTGCAAAAGCAGAAATAACAACAAAATAGAAACCGTATAGTTACGATTTTGTGTAGTACAGTACTTTGTATTGAAAACTTGAGCTTCTTGTACGCTATTGGAAACAAAAGACACGATCAAGTGTTGTTTTAAATAGTAAAAAACAAAGTGTATGACAATTGATACAGTCAAGCTGTCAAACTGACATTTACGTATTGACAATTACTTGAACTGTCGTGTGCTTACTAGGGCTACAGTTCTAACGTTATTATTAAGTTTCAGTAACGCAACAAAACTAAATAAATGAACATAATATTACATTGCTTTCTTTGTTTTAACAGCAACCCCGCGTGCAGACAACTCCTAAGTTATTAATAACAATAGATATTAAAATCAGATAATTCAAAAATGTGCCTGCTTATCCGTTTGTTGAAACTAAAAAATGCCTATATGAATGTGTTATTTAAATAAAATAAATCTTTCTATCATCCATACCATCGGACAGACGTTTAATGGCGTGATTGTTATCTTAAGAATTGGTTAAGTGTGATCTGGTTTTAGGTCCATTGGTTCCGTGATTTCATTTTAGGTTTTTATTTTTTCTAATTATTGCTGTGTCTAGTTTAGTAGGAGTCTTTTACATAGATTTGTAAGAATAAATAAAGTCTTGTGGTGACAATTTTAAAACAACTGTAGGAAAAGTACCCTCTTCCTTTACCCTTTACCCGAGCCTTGTATATATTAATATGTATTAGCCTATTAATGGTTTTTTAAACAAATATATCTGCAATTTAATGAATTTTGGTCTTTGTATAATAGGATGTAAATACTACTATGTGGCTTGTAAAAATGCTTGAACTATCTGTTACTTACAGACTAAAATGTGTCTAAGGCCCATATTCTAGAACGCCAATCAAAGATTCAAAATCTGTCTAACTATTTTTATTGAATGAAGTTTGACATATTTGACAGCGCTCAAGACGAGATTGTAACTTGCGATACGAATATGGACCTAAAACATGTCTATAAACCGTATTTTTTAACTTCGATCACAAACGATTATATAATAATAATGTAAAAAGATTTAATTATTATATTCCCATTAAAGACAGCAAACTAACAACATTAAAATGAGAAAAAATCAAATATCACAAAATTTAGATTATTAGACAGTGTGGATCCCTAAAATGCGACACTATGACAGGCTACTGTTATTATAAACAAGCAACGTAGTAATTATCATAATTTTACTTAAAATAAACCTTATTGCTTCCACACAAGGCCTATGGTCTGCGATTTAGTCTATTTTAGTTTGACATCCGGCGTAAGCGCACCGTAACAGCGATTATTCGATAATTTCCACAGATTAAAATCTATTTTTGACAGCAACAATCATTTTGAAATTTGAATAAAGAGGTTGTGAAAAACTGTTATCTATGGTAGTTATAATCGTCATATTTGAGCTCACTTAATAATTTTCTTCCGTTTTTACTTTTAAGGCTTTTGTATACCAAGAAATGAGAATCTCCCAGCGCTCGCTGTCCCACTTTCTGGCTCTCAGCTGCAGTAGGTCCTCCCACCACTCTGTCAATCCACCGGTACCTAGGCCCACCCATTGGTCTTCGACCGGTACAGATGAGCCTCCATCACCGCTCTCATTTCTAAGGCCAAGACACTTTTTGGGTCACAGAGCCAGCAGAGTTAGTTAGTTATCCAAGAAAGACTCAGAGCCATGCTATGTCTACTCTCGTATCACTTTAAAACACAGCAATATATTCTACATATATATTTTATATAAACGCATAAAATATGCTCTTTCTTATAGGATACTACGCCCAAAAGAGGCAGTCATCGCAGCACATAGACACCCTTTTTAGTAAGTAGCCTTTGAGGGAGGAGTATACTCTCTTTATAAACAACAACGGTTGTATCTACCAGGAAGGACCTCCACCGGGAGTCCACAGTACGCTGGTTTCCAAAAGAAAATGTCTAGTGAAGACTTCCAGCCATCAAAGTGATGCGGATGAATTTTGGAGTAACGGTGCACGGTGCTGAAACGAGGCAGATGAACCCAAACAAATCTCCAGAACACTCTCCATAGTTTGTATAAAATGCGTATAAAGTATTTCACCAATATTCAGTCAAATACGACTCATTGGTCTAGTGGTTAGTAGTTGACTGCGAATCCATGGGTCCCGGGTTCGATCCCCGGCTGAGACGAACATAGATGTGATGAGCATTTGGTATTGTGCTTAGGTCTTGGGTGTTTAAATATGTATTTATATGTCTATCTATCTATAATATGTATGTATATCCGTTGCCTAGTACCCATAACACAAGCTTCACCAGCTTATCATGGGACTAGGTCAATTGGTGTGAATTGTCTTTAAAAAAAAATATACCAAATGCTGATCACCTAGTTTTAACAAGAGATTCGAATTCCGAAACAATTATTACAGTTTGCATATAGAAGGCATATTACAAATAATATAGTAATGTACTCGGTACATAAACATTACAAGTCATTATTATATAACAAGTCAACAATCAACTCACTATTGATTCTCACAATAGAAACCGTTTCCGGGATAAAAGATGGCGGATCACAATATTGCACAGTGTTTGTGCTAATCTGCGCCTACGCACTATTGTTTAAAACTCGGCACGCTCATTTTGTATTCGCTGATAGGATCGTCTACAAAAAGGTACGGACTTTATAAGGATTAGGTACATCGGTATGGCACTGTATCGGCGTTAATTTAATTATGGTATTGAGTAATATATAGTTTAGATGGTTAATGATTTTATTTATGGATCGTCCCCTTGTATGAGCACATTATTTTGAAGTGAAGCCTCCCCTATCAACCTCACACAATGAGCTTTGATGGAATGCAGCTCCTTCGGCTTATTTTAATAATAATATATAGTTTATTCAGAGCAGTGTTGGCCTAATGACTTCAGCGTGCGACTCTCATCCCTGGAGTCGTAGGTTCGATCCCCGGCTGTGCACCAATGAATTTTCTTTATATGTGCGCAGTTAACATTCCCTCGAACGGTGAAGGAAAACATCGTGAGAAAACTGGCTTGACCCAAAAAAAAGTTGATGGCGTGTATCAGGCATAGAAGGCTGATCATCAACTTGACTATTAGATTGACAAATGATCATGAAACATATACAGAAATCTGAGGCCCAGACCTAAATAGGTTTTAGCACAACTGATTTCTTTAATTTTTTATATGGTTTATTCGCTGTAACGGTTTACAATATACATACATACATACATATATTGTACAAAAGCTCTCGTCCTGAGATACGGGAAATATGGTGGGCCCATTTCGAATACGCCTGCAAGTTTTTTGCTAGATGGACGAACCATATTTCTGTCATGAATAAAGTTTTTACTTTTTATTTATCATTATTATTACTAACCTCAATATACCAGATTCGTTATTATAAAACATAGTACATTACGGTTGTAATTAAACTGAAAACAACGTGTAACCGTTATCTTATCTCTGCATCAGCCATTAACGGTGTATACAAAAACATACACACATTATAGATCAAATAAAACTACGTTATGTAAATCCTGTGACACACAGATTTCTACAACTGCCCACTTGTGGCATGGCGTACATTTATATATAGAATAATATGAAACATTTAAATATACATATATATATATAGATCGAACTAGTACAATTTTAAGAGACTGGAACTTGATTTTAATAAAAAAAATATATAGCATATTAAAAATATAAATTTACATAGAAATGTTAAATTGTTTTATCTTAAACAGACATGTTTTGAAGTAAAACATGTGTGTGTGCCAAAAACACATACATCGAATAACAATTTACTTCTTTCGACTTTTTGAAATGGATCAAAAATACGCTTACATAAACAATAATAACGGATATAGATTATATTAATATTTATTCGACTTAAATTATAGTAGAGTATCTTTATCTATAATATAAAAATGAATCGCAAAATGTGTTGGTAAGCGCATAACTAAACAACGCCTGGACCAATTTGACCAATTCTTTTTTTATAATATTCCTTGAAGTACGAGGATGGTTCTTACGGAGAGAAAAATTAAAAAAAATGAGTGAAAAGGTCTAAAAACAACACTTTTCTATCTTCCCATACAAAATATTCGTAATAATACTTAAAAGTCAATTTGAACTTTAATACCATAATATCATAAAGTTCAAGTGTTAGTGGAGGGGTTCCGGGAAGGTAAATTTTAATTTTTTGACATAATGTATTTGTTGTCTTATCAACTTTCTTTTTTTTTATCTTACTAGCTAGACCGGTGCCCCGAATAGCAGAATAAGTATTTAAAAAAAATAAGGAAACGAGTGTTAGGCGGTACGATGTTCGCCAGGCCAGCTAGTATATGATAAAAGCTTTCGTGTTCACTAATACTTGATCAAGCATTTATAAGTGCAAATGATTCCCATTAATATAAATATATACCTAATATTTATAATCAACAATCAACAATATAAAGTTAAAAAAATTTTTTTTATTTATTTTAAAATTACAAAACCAAATGTATGCCTATTCTAGTAAACTATAATACATATAAATATTGGTATATCTGTGTAACACCGCTTCCTAGCCTTAATAACAGTGTGTCAGGATTATTATCTTTCGATCTAAAACGCTCTACTACAATCGCACCATCTCAGTCACTGTGCCCATACACGGCCTGTCAAAACAAATGACTGTCCCTACACAATACATTCAAAAAACAACTAATTTCCAATCGTTTGCACTAAAATGAACTCTATTGTGTACAGATATGAATCTAAATACAATGACACGTGTGAGTGATAAGTGTCAAAATCTTGAAGTAGATTGTAAGGCTCAAATATGTTGCTACTGAAATATGTATGGACTATCGAATGTTTTTTTTTTTTAAGTCAATCTCACATTTGATAATAACTTTTTCTCTATATTGAAAAGCGTTTACAAAAAAATGATTGAATGATTTTAAATGGAAAAATATTTTCCATTTAAAATAATAAAACCGTTGTTTTACTTGATTACAATAGGGTACTTGACATAATGAAAAATAAAGCGTAATTACGTTATCTGTATAAAATATTACTTTGAAAAGCGTTATTTACCATAACTGTGAATAATTAAACAATCAAAAATTCATTAATTAATAATAAAATTAAAAAATTACTTTTATAAGTCACGTGACACAAAACGATCACAGATTAGTCGAATCGACGCCATAGGAGAAAATAAATGTATTCGTTTGTCTAATCGATGCCAGAGGGCTCGCGAGTGCGTTGCCCGCCTTAAGAATTCGTACGCTCTTTTCTTGAAGGAGAGCTTAGGGCGATTTGGTTCGTAAAATAATTAAGTGGGCAGCTGGTTCCACATAGTGGTGATGCGCGACAAAAACTTCCTTAAAAAAACGCTAAATTTTGTCTCTTTTTGATCAAAGTATATGTTATTGTGTTGAATGTATTTTGATCCGGTAACGGTATTATTAAACACAAATATTTTTTCTGTTTATTCATCAGGGATCAATTTAAAGTTTCACTTTCAATAGAGGTCCAAATCATTTACAGTTATGATGTCCAAAATCCACGCATTCAAACCTTAAATCCAACTTTACATTTAGCGAAAAAAAAATCGAATATAAATCGATTCACGAGATTCGAAAGCTGTTAACAATTGACGCCTATACGTATTTATGCTCGAGATGAAATGGATCGGGCCGGAGGTCGTAAAAGCGAACACTATATTTTCAACTCTAACCCTTTACTTTAGAGTATATTATAGCTCGTGTGCAAACAAGATCGAAGTGTTGATTATACCAGTACTAAATAATGTGCTAAGCCTTAGAATATAAACATAGTTGTAAATTTAAGGAAACTGGACGGAATTTTGTTAGGACGTGTGGTGAAAGATTGATGGATTGGTTAAATGTGTTCGTTGGTTCGAATCCGCGGCCGTTCAAGTATTTCAGTAAATTAGTGGCGCTATAACCTCTTTAGGTCTGGGCCTCAGATTTCTGAATCTGTTTCATGATCTGCTAATACTATTCGTCCTTCCATAACTGAGCGCTTTTTAAGGCACTTTTGCCGCGCACCACCACTATGTAGAACCAGCTGCCCACCGTTGTATTTCAAAACCAATTCAATTTAGTGTCCTTCAAGAAAAGACCGTACAAATTCCTTAAAGGCCGGCAACGCACTTGCGAACCTACTGGGATAGTTAGTGTGTGGGCCGCGGTATCACTTAATATCAGATACGCCTCCCATTTGTCCCTGTTACATTAAAAATACACTAGAAGCAGTGCCGTGACATATTATGTACAAAATAATGATTAAAAAAGGTTGCTTATGTGTAAATAACCCAAACAAAGGCAATCCCACACTCATTTGTATCTACTGAATAATGAAAGTTTAAATTGAATAAAAAATGGCCACAACAAATCTAAGTTACAGTTAACAGAATCGTTTTCTTTGTTCAAGTGATGTAAGATAGTAAAACTAATAGCTCAAATTAAGGAACCAGTTAACGAACGACGAGTTTTTGGACAAATTAGGGGTACGGTCGGCAAATATCGTGATTGTCTTACAAATTACAGACAATTTTCAGTGGAAAAAGCCATACAATTGCTCAAAAACTAGTTATTAGGCAACATACAAACAGAATTTCCTTAATTAAAGAATGATTTGTTTAAAAGGCCGGCAACGCACTCGCGAGCCATCTGGCATTGAGTGTGCATGGGCGACGGTATCACTTAACATCAGGTGAGCCTCCTGCCCGTTTACCCCCTGTTCTATAAAAAAGTGTTTTCTTGTAAACGTAAGCTGTTTCATAAAATTTTATCATCCTCTCTTTTGCTGACTATACACAAAATAAATTAAATTATTTTTTCGATTACCATCCTATTGTTTAATAACGCCTGGTAATTGGTGGCGATAGCATCACAAGTAATACATGTTCCTAATTTTTTACTGTCCTCTTGACTAATTACGAGACTTAAAATGTGTTTACATTAAAAAATGTATTTAAAAAGATTATAGAATCAATACGAAATTAAGCAATGTTTTTAATAACCGCACTGTAAAATAGTTAACAAATGTTTGATATTTAAAGGAGTATTTAACAAAATATATTAATATTATTATAATTATCAACCTGACTTCAATGGAACCTAAAAAATGCATTGAACGAAATTAATTAATTTTTCGAACGCTATAATTAAACACAGATCGATCGAGAAAAATTATAATAATACAGTAAAATAATGTGAGAATATAATGTACTATATATTAGGTAGGCAACGCACATGGGAGCCTACTGGTAGTGAGGGTCCATATGCAACTAACATCAGCCTTTTGCCTGTTCTTAAAAAAAAAATTGTATCTTTTCAATTTTCATACAATAAATTTTTTTTTATTTATATCCTTAAACGTGTAGAAATATTGAGTGAAAACATTAAGAATGGCACCTCGAATCGAACGACCGATTGAAAATTAAATTATCAAGTGCAAACGTAACAAACACGTGATGGCTGATGAACCATCTGATCGAATATTCATCCATTTATTGATTCGTATGACAGGATATTTATTTTTAGAAATATTTCGATATTAAATAAGGACTATATTTTATGGAGTTCAAACGCACTCGCGAGCCCTCTAGCATTGGTAGTGTCGTGATGAACCTCTTGCCCGTTTTATGAAAAAAATGGTACTTAGGAATAATGGAGAAATATTTTTTTAATCGGTCCGTTACAATCCGTACTTTATAATATGTCAAGGTATATAATCATCCAGTAACAGGCAATTTGTAGCAGCCACAGATATCGGGAAATAACAGAGGTATTTATTCAAATATAAACAGAAATGAAGACGAAAGTTATGTAGATAATGAAAATTGCAATTCCGTAATTATACCATAATTATTCCATAATTGTGCCTTCAACTGTTTATATTGGACTTAGTCGCTTTATTGTTTGACGCGTAGAATTTCTGAAAAATCTGTTTTTCCTCTATTGTAACAGTTTTGTCTAGCTTATTTAAAACAAATAGTAAATTCAATATATAAAATTCAATATAGTTTATATCGGATTAAATAGTGATATTATAAAATATATTTGTTGTGTCTGAAATGAATTATAATTATATTATTTTAATTTGTATTTGACATTGTTTTTGTCATCTCTTAATGTTTTCTTTTATGGTCTGTTTCTCTCTGATTCTTTGTTTTTAGTTAACTTTTTTCTGTGTATATACGTTTTTTATCGTCCCATTACCTCCCCACACATGTTTTAATTGCTTTGTTTTGTTCCATTCTTATTGTCTAAGTAATTTAAAGCTTTGCACTTCATGCGCTCGCGTTATCTAATTTTTTTTTTTTGTCTCACATTGGTTGCCTGGGCGCTTGAAAGGGATAAGGCCGCCAGTTGCCCTACTTTTTATTTCATCATTTTAATTGTACTGTATTTCTGTATCTGTATCTATAGGTACTGCAACGAAATGTAAATATATCAATAAATATTTGGTTAGTGAACCTTAATAAATAAATATATGTGTTTTACACACACAGTATACACACAGTTCGCCGGATAAGCGCGATCACGAAGCCGAGTATGCTATATAATTACAAAGTCAAATAATAACAGATTTATCAATAGTAGATAGTTTTAAAACGAAGATTCATTATGTTATCAGCGGGGTCCATTACAGTATCACTTCGTATCACCCCTTATCAGCGCTTATCGCGCCTTATCACTCACAGATGAACAAAGAACGAATATATTTAGATGACAACTAAATTCATATTTAATGGAGTATAACGAATTGTAAGCCGGACCTTGATATTATCGAAATGTACAGTCAAAGGTACAATGAAAAAAAAAATAATTTCATTTCGTGATTCAATTATGTATAATATCTAGGAAGACCTTAGGAATGCTGTTGACTATATTACGCAAATAACATAGGGTGTATAAAAGCAGTGTTGGCTTAATGGTCTCATGCTCTCATACCTAAAGGTCGTAGGTTCGATCCCCGGCTGTGCACCAAAGGACTTTCTATGTGCGCATTTAACAGTAGCTCGTACGGTGAAGGAAAACTTAGACCTTACAGCCACCGGCGTCTACCAGGGACAGGAGGCTGATCACCTACTTGCTTATTAGAAAAAACAAATGAACGTAAAAAGGTTATTACAAGTATTAGAATGTATTATCCAAATCGGCTAAAAAGTAAAAATTTATTACTAAAAGCTCGTAAGTTAACCAAAACAAAACACAAAACAAAAACAACTGCAATGGCTATTGTCTATTTTCAAATAAATGAAGCTCTGTCGGATTTGTTTGGATTATTCACAGCGCACTTAAAAAATGTGCAAAAAATGCGCATTAGAAAATGTGTGTTCTATCCAAAAAACAATAGTTAAATAATGTTTTGTCAACCAACATTTGTGTTCTCGATATAAGATAAAACCCAAAGAGTCCGTCATTCTGATCATCTTGAGAAAATAGGAGAAGATATGATCGGTATACTGGCAGGGCCAGATCAGATTTCACTGGAAAGACGCGGAGATGAACTTTCGCCAGCCATAAGTGCCCGATTGGGGGGGGGGAACCAGCTGAGTTAGTTAGTTTACGTGTTTATTTACAAATTCGCACTAAAAGATAAAGCACGAAGAAAACAATACCTTATTGAAATTTTAAATACGTTTATAAATATAGGATTAGTGTTAAACTGCGACTCTCCACGAATTTGTTTTAGAGTACATACTAAATAACTTGTCATAATTTAAGAAACTCTGATAACAAAGAATACTTTGTAACTAATAGGTTTCCGATAAGGAACGATAACATCGGTTTACCAAACCGTTGCTTAGCAACGATAAGACACGTATTGCTATTTTGTTGAAACAAAACACAGTTTTGCAAGAATTACGCATTATATTGCAGTGTTTTACAATTTAATTTCTACGAGACGGCAGCAATCCAAATTTTTAATATATTAGTTTAATAATAAGTTAGAAGGGTCACGGGTTCGTTGTCGGTAATTTAAGAACCGGTACGATCTTTTCTTGAATAACCCTAAGTTGTTGTTTAATATTGCACGCCTCGCAGTGCTCTACTCTCGACATGTCAAAAAACCCAGTGTTTCGAAACTTGAATGACTTTTTTCTCACTAATATAACACTTACAGGATAATATGAGTGCACTAAAATCGAGTTAAATAATCTATCAAGCACATATGGTATTTTTTATGAACAATTATTTTCTTTAACATAGTAAATAATAACATTAAAATCAATCATTCTTGGACGTCCGTCAGTCTGTGTTTATGGATCCATGTATGTGGCAGAGAAATTGGTCGAAAAATTTATCGTACTAGAATACTTTTTTTCTTGTTATATAAAGTTATACCCTGGACTGATTCCTAGTTAATATTAGCGTTCTAAGTACTGTCGTTTAATTATAATTTGTAAAATACTAAAATAAGACTGTTTTTTTTTCCTCACCTTACGAGTTATGGCGCCACTGTATATTTTTTTTATTATATTATTGTTTTTTTTCAATCATTCATTTTCATTTATTCTTAATTTTTTTTTTTTGTTATTTTGTTTTTTAGCTTGAGTATTTGCTTTAGAATTTTTTTTTTAAATGTGAATGACCGCTATGAGGCGTGCACTTTTGGATTATCACCGCAATTAGGTACGTGTTTTTAAGGTCCGTGTTTGTTGCTTTACTCATCACAATGAGTGGTGATAAGTGTGATTACCGGTAAAACTTTGTTTACAACTGGTCACCAAAAGATTCAGGATATAGGTTTACCCTATGCTTCATTAATGTATCTATAAAAATATAACTATCAAACAAGAAAGTATACTTTTACATTTGTTAAAACATTAATAGTTTTTACATAAAGACCATTTGGTTAATCAGATTTTCTTGTTATCGGAGGTCGTGGGTTATCATCCGAACTATTGAGAAACAAGTGACAGGTTTTGTATTGCGTATCAACTTGTATTATCAATTTCATCATGAGAATTATGACATTTTTATAGAAGCGGTCGAACGAACTGAAGCTTCTTGCGTGAAGAGATAATGGCTTTTGAGAATTCGCTCCTTTTTAAAAGGCCCTAAGTCTCAGCCAGTGAAGTACTTACATAGCTAGACATAGACTATAGATGTGCGCAGAAAAAATACAACAAAAACGCTTAGTTATAGAACGGCAGACACCATTGCGATACAGGTAGTTTCGTATTCTGTTTTGACGTCTGATGATGAACTGCTAGAACCAAAACAATTTCAGATACAGATATAGACACCAACAGCGCCACCGCTCTGAATGAGCAAGTAGGTGGAGTTTCAACTTAAGTGTTCCCTACTGATGACAACAATACGGTTGTGTCAATACGGTTAAACATTGGGGGTTCCCCATTGCCCCTTGCTGCAGTTGGTACAACTCTTAGAATTAATTATATGAATAATCCAGTAGTGGTTTTTGGCTTAGATGCCTGTACCTTCAACCGATTTTCATTATAGACATTTGCGGATGACGTCATCAATTTTTAAGTCTGGAACATTCTAGCTTCAAAGTTTCAGAAAAAACAGAAAATTCAATCTATTAACTCTGGACTCGACGACTTTCAATTCTCAGGTCTGCTCTAGAGTATTACACGATCATACCTAAAAACGATAATTTAAACAACTGGCATTTAACCGCGATAATCATTAATATCGCGTCCATGCGTTCATCACGCTGCCCTCCGCTTTACCAACCCCGCTCGACCCAAGCTAGCTCCCACAGTTTACGAACCCAATAATGGCTGTAGATGATGAATTATTTGTAATGCATATATTTCATTTATTGGTTGGATAAAATAACTGTCCTTGTTATTGTTACTGTGTTATATTTTTCATCTTCTCATCATTACATTAATACAGTTGATAAAAATTTACAAATATTGGTTACTATATGTCTCTTTAATTTGGTTAGTTTTAAGGACTTGACTGAAAACTCAATTACTGCATTGGTAGATAATACCAGTAACCCCAGAGCTGGTGTTTTCCTCACTCAACGAATAAGTATCGCAATACAGCGAGGAACTGCTGCCAGCGTTAAAGGTACACTGCCACAGGGACCAATTTTTTTGTAATTTTTTGTAATATTTTATTTTATTATAGTTATACTTCTTTAGGCGCGTTATGAAAAATTTATGAGAGTGAAATTTTACGATGCGCGCGCACCGTGACACAAAATTAACAGAATGAAGTTGCCCACGGAAGATGCTACGGCATTGGACATAATTTAAAAACAACACTCGAATAATAATAGAATTTATGTTACACTTAATGTAAGAGAATAATAATAAATATTTATTATTTAATTTTTCAAATGTAAACTGAACTTTATTGACTACAATGACTAATTTTCCAGTCTTTGATTATTTAATTGTAATTAATTATTTGCATACAATCAAAAACTATTTTTAATAATTCCAAAGAAGTATAACTTCTTACGCGCGTACATAAGTACACGCACCTTTTTTATTATTACTATGTAGGTTAAGAAAATTGTGAATACTGTATATTTATTGTACTGTATGATTGTTATTACTGCATGGGTACGTATCGGATTACATGATAGTAATCATCACTGTAGGTTACATTAACTGTGGCAATATAAAAATCTCGTTATCTCAGCATCCGCTAAGCTATCGCGCCGATAACAGATCGCATGTCAATGCTCGGAATTCATGTTAGATTATTTTAATTATTGCTATCGCTGGTATAGTGTACCGATATTTTAATCAAATCATTACTCGCACATACTTATACATTGTAATTGAATAATTCGTTGTGGTTCAGACTAAACATGTAACATAGTACCGCGGTTTACAATACGAACAGCGCCATCTAGTTTGTGTAAGAGTTATAAAAAGATTTTTACATATAAATTTACCGTCCTAATCTTTCCAATCGTTTCTCGTGCGCAATTATTTCAACGATAAAATCTAGAAATTATCAATTTTACTATCAAATATGTAAACCCGTATCGCGACAACGAAACGGTAGCGAAATTAACTATTGCTTATCGTTACGACAACCACGACATAATATTTTATCTATTAAAGAGGATGATATAATCTATGACGATTATATTATATAACAATACCCTGGTCACTGCTATTCGGTTCTGGAATACTCTGCATGTAGCCTGTGCCTACAAAGAAGGCGGCAACCTTCGTTGTTTTTTTATACCTTGAACATTTTTATATTAAAATATGTAGTTTTAAGTTATGTACTAACAATGGCACTATAAAGTTTGAGGTCTGGTATTTCTGTATGGCACTATAAACTTAAAGGTGTGGGCCTCAGATTTCTGCATCTGTTTAGTGATCAATTTTTTTTTCAAGTAAGTAGGTGAACAGCATTTTGTGCTTGACGTACGCCGTCGACTTTTTGGATCCAGGACATGCCGGTTTCCTCACGATGTTTTCCTTCACCGTACGAGCAAGTATTAAACGCGCACATAGTCAGAAAGTCCATTGGTTGTGCATCAGACCTAGGATTTCAGGGACATCGCTGCAGAGGAGGTCCATCGTACACTGAAATCACTAGGCCAACACGATATTTTTATTATTATCAATGTTTAAATTACGTCACTGATTTCTAAAAGAAACTTTTCGAATTTACATTCTTTGTTCATTTATTTTCTTTTTCTTTGCGATGTACAATAAGCGATTATAATTCAGCAATTTTTATTTTTTTAGATAGGTGAGTAGAAATACGAGTTAAAATCACACAAGCAAAATGAAGTAAAAAAAATATTGGTTGTTTGTAAAGTAGGTTTACGATCGAGATGTTTACGTGATAACGTCTTATTGGTGATATAAGTTTTTGGGAAGTAAGGAATTAATGAAGATAACAATTTTTTCAAATTTTAAATTACATCCATCGTTTTATTCACACTTTTGATGATAAATTTCGGGTGTAAAATGACAAGTTTACTTATTCGACTATGATATACATTTTTCTTCATACATTCACGGAATGACTGGCAGCGCTCGAGATGAGACGGGAGATCGGTCCGTCTCTCTCTCGTTATACCTGCGATCGCGCTCGTGAGGTTTTGGTGTGACACAAGTTTCTGAACATGTCACCCGACTAAAACGATTTTAAAGACGTTATCACGTCAAAAAAGTTTCCTATTATCTTTGATTTATGCTAGTATTAATAACAAAACTATTGATTTGTCAGTCTCGGTGATCACTCACACACAATCAAACCGTGAAGGTTTTAAAGTAATGTAATTACAATGTTTAATGTTACAGAAGTTTTATTTGAGAACGTTTTAAAGGCCTTTTTATATAATAACTTCATTTTATGGTTATCAAATTAGCGTTTTACATTTTCATTAACATGATAATAGCATTGAGTATTTAAAATACACAAGAGGTATAAAAATCCCACTTATCACCAATAATAATCGTTCCACATTCATCACCTCATTGATATCAGATGGCCATTGCCAATTAGAATATCGTTTTCGATTCTTAACTTGATTTATTTATTAGTGTGGGTGGATTTAAATGGTTTTGAGATGACAAGATTCGGGAGAACATGCGACAATGTAGTTTGTTTATTCGCAGTTTCAGAACACATGATTAAGACACAACACGCGATTAAGATGACTTTTGATCTTTCGTAACTACGTGATGACGTTACGATTTTTAAGTTTTAATGCAACGCTCACTAAATTTTAACATTTGATGAAACATTTAATGAACTTTATACATAAGTACAATTACAATTAATTTCCAACACACATTAAAAAATATTTACATTGATTCTTTTTTGTATATTTTCTCTCTCTAACTTTGATTTTGTTCCTTTTGGAGTAGAGACTCTTGACCGTGGGGTTCAAGTGCACAGGCTCACATTAGATTAAGTTGGCGACTGGTAGATAGTACCGGTGACCCCAGAGCTGGTGCTTTCCCCTCTCAACTGGTATCGCTGTACAGTTGTGCAATTTTTTTAATTTGTTTTAATTTATTATTTATTCATTTTTAACTATTATTATTATGTAAATTAAGATTTATTGGAGTTTAAATATGTATTTAAATAATGGCAGGCAACACTTGTCACGTGTGAAGAAAAAGTTTTAGTTACGAATATTGGAATGCCTGTTTAAATTTAATATAAAATGACTGTTTTCTTTTATGAAATTGTACTTAATTTTAAGTAATTGACGCGGACAGTAAAACAACCTAGTGATATATAAACCTGAATTATTGTAATAAATGTGTAAAAGTGTGTAATGTTTCTAATATATATATTAAACATGAAACAAGTATTTAAAAAAATAGTCCCCTCAAAATTGGAAATGTCCAACAAGATTATTATGAGTTATATGATTTAAACGATGTTATTGTTTACTATGACAGTAAATGTTGTTAACCAGTGTTTGATAACTGTCAAGTTCTTTATTAAATATATCATAAATTACCAAAATATAACAGACCCTTCAATCGTAATTTAATTATAATCCTATATAATATAGGTGAATTGTATCTATTAAAGCATAAGCAATGTAAATTATCTTATAAAAAATAATCTACACGATAAGTGATAAGGTTCCTTATCAATATCTAACAAAATCGATCATTTCTATCAAAAAATTAATCTTCTACATAATCCATTCTGTCCTTTGAAAACGGATTATAAATGTTAATACTTTAGTAAAAAATAGAATCATAAAATTAAATATTAATTTAAATCATATTACTTTATGGATATAGAGGTCTGCAAATAACTTTGGCGTTATATAAGCAAAATTTTGTTTTTCATACAAAAAGTAAGTCTTCGAACTTTTCACAACACAATATCTGGTCAACTAATGAGCCGATACTAAAGCGACTGCGTTCCGGGAGAAAATGAAGGGGTTCCATATGACTCTTCATCTATTACCCCTAAGGCTTAGCATAAGGAAACGTTTCATGTCTCCAACCCGCACCTTTATTATAGGTACATGGACTATTTGATACCGTATTAATAAATAGATTTAGGGTCTGTTTCACAATGTACGGATAAGTTCTACATAAGTTCCAAATTAGCTATTTATTACTTATTGGTAGGATAAAAACTATTGTTGCGTTTCACGACTGTCAGATAGCGCTATTCGTCACATAAAGTCCATCATAAGTTTGAGTCCGATGAATGTCAAATAGCACAATTTATCTTCCGAATAATGTATGTGTTGCATAGCTATCTGGTACTTTATCCATACATAGTGAAACAGATCCTTAGACAGTTGGATTTTTTATTCATATTAGAAAATGGTAACCATGGTAACGAATGCAGGCGGCATTAGGGTTTTATAATCATAGCGGCGTAGGATCTGCGTTGTTAAATCATGACAGTTTTTAAATATTATAGTAAATAAGATTCATTCGAAAATTAGATTACTATAATGTCTATTAATTTGCTACGCGCTCATAAAGTTATTCAGACCGTCTTCGGGCCGGCCATTTAACTGGTAGAGATCTCCTACTCCCCTTTTTTGATCACTTTCTTTTTCTTTTAGGTTGACGGAAGTGATTCATCCTTTTACATTATTAAAAAGATTTGTATTTATTTAAGACTAACATAAAAAATATAAAATCTGGTCGATCTACAATTAAAATTCGGACATTTCGCTGTACATGTAGCAACATTTGTGATTTGTCGACGCGTTAACTTGCTAATGAGTAATATTTTAAACGAAATTAGTGATCTCAATTAAAAACTCTTATCTAGAATTATTATGACGTTAAATGTATTTTTTATAGCATCAAAGTCCTTATAATATCAATATTATTGTTTGCTCAAACAAATTAATTAGTTTTGGTAACAACATAAGCATAGATAACAATAATTACTTTAAAGAATTACATACAACAGCTGGGCCGATTTAGACCAAAGATTATATGCGAAATATTATTAGCTGAAATTTGTACACCTCTATATTTATGTGGTCCTGATAGATTGGGAAAGAGACCACAAGCTGATGCGGTCGAGTTGCAACAATCCGAGGCTTTAGTGGGTATAGAATATAGATAGATAGGACACAGATCGAGTTGGGTACCATATAACCCTTGGTATGGAGGATGCAAATAATCCTTTTATACATTGGCTAACAAAATATATTTTAACAGATAACCTATATATAATTTACATAACGTGTCAAGTGCTTAACAGTAGTCATGGTCAGTCAGTCTCTGCCAGAGCTTGACAGTTGACAGATAACAAAAATGTCCACCGCGACACTATAGATTCGTTATTAACACAAAACATTTTAGTTTTGGTAGTAAATGTCTGAAAAACTTATTAACACGCTGGGAGCTTCCGTGATGTTTTATTCTTAAATATATTATCTGTATTTTCTGTAATAAAAACATTAATGTCGTAACAATTTCATGACAGTTTTAGTTTATTATTAATAGCTTAAACATTTAAAATAAAGAACATGAAAACTGTTTTACAATAGGTACAACTCGCCCTGAATAACAATTTGGAGCGCAAATACCAATCACCTGATTATCAGCTTTAATAGATCGTTATCAGAATGTCCATCGATTTTAATCCACCGTGATAATGCTTATCCACTAAATCGTTTATCTAAAAGATTTATATCTAAAACATACGCAAGCAAATTCGCTCCTAATAAAATATTCATATGTTTTCTTTTAATGAAAAGAAGCCTGTCTATCTCTTAACGCATTCATCTCCGTGGATCATTCTATCTCTATTCTAAATTTCTATTGATTTCGTTAACTTTTGTATATAATGTTCTTTAGTTCAGCTTGAACTCTTGTTGAAGAGTGGATGTAGAGATATGCATTCCCTTTTCCTTGACTTCCAGAAGTATTCATCTGACGCAAATAACGTAAACTTCATCAGACAATGCAAATTATTGATGCTAATCACTAGACTATTGGGCAGTTTTAATGTAACTATGAACCCAAAGTTATCCAAAGAGACTCTCTTGGTCCAATCCACGCTGTTTAAACGCAATGCGGTTTCTACATTAGGGTGAATACAGTGTTGTTTTTCGGACCCTATTTCATCCCCTTATTCCCACGCTTCCCACGTGGCCATAAATTTTGGTATACTTTGCAACTTTTCCTTTTTTTTATATTAAATCGAATATCCACGTTTTTACAAATGGCATTTTTTTCATCTAACAGGTTAGTTCTATTATAAAGCACAATTGTCGAGAGGGTTTATAAAAACCGTTAATCTCCAAAATTGATATTGATTTAATAGAAAATGTTGAATTCTATAAATTTATTCGACTTAAATATACTTGAGGCTGTAGGCAATACATATTTACTACATACCGAAATTAAACCAAAAAAAATGGATAACATATCAGATAAGATAATAAGTCCGTCTCAACTCTCAGTATCATGTTAACGAGTATTGCTAAATATTATGTACTGGAGATAATATTGGTCGCTATTAAGGATTATTAACGAAAACGGAACGAATTTTTATCTTATTTTATATATCACGAGATTTTAAGTGCTGATTAAAATGATAACATAAAATTTTATTTCTTTAAACCTGCATCTCTTTATGTAACCTTATCCAAATATTATTTGAGACAAAAGATATTTGCATTTCAGAAAATTGCTTCTTTTATACGGCCCATAGTCGTAAGAAGTACGTACAGAAGTAACTGTTTATTGTATAAACATTTTCATAAAAGTTTAGTAGTGTGGGTTGAATGAGGACGTAATGACAAGGATACGATACGTAGAACATATAAATGAGAAGCGTTTAACAAATACTAGGTAATGGTGGATGGTGAAATTGGGAAAGCCTAGACCAACTAGACAAGTTAAAAATACCCATAACCGAGGAGCATGCATGGTGAATGTCTTGGAAGTGGATGAAGCGAGAGAGGTATGTCAGGACCGTAGCAAGTGGAGATCCGTGGTATGTATGAACTAGGCGCGATAATATAAATAAATAATTACTTTACTGACTTTTGTAATTCTTGTATTTCATATTCTTTTGTATTGCATTATTTTATTATTTTTTTTTGTATTATTTTAAGGTTGGTGAATCTATAATTATTTTATAATTTTGGTTATGCACTTCTTGCACTTTACCCATCATATTTCTTTTTTTAGTTTTTTTTTGTGTTTCTATAAATGTAACGACGTGTAAATAAATAAACTAATAATTATTTTTTTATAAAACAGGGGCAGAACCTTGTATGGCCTATTGGGGTAACAGAACTAAACCTTAGTAATAGTAACAAATTTCTTAATACAAAACAATATCAAAATTGAAATATAGTACCTATTTTTTTCAAACGAAACACACCACTCCGCGAGACCTTCCTACAAAATTTTACAGACAAAATGACAAAAATAGACAAATGGGTTAATTCACAAATTTTTGCTAAAGTTAAATTTTTTACCGTTTAAGTTTAATAGTTCTACTTTTTAAAAGGTTAACTAAATGCTCGATGTATGCTTTTAATTAAACAAAATAATGGATTAATTAATGCCAATCTGATGACGTCTGACGCATGTTTATCAGTTAACATAATATCCTGCAGTTACTATGTTTACTAAAACCATTTTATCCTTGACAAATGTATCATAAAAATAATTTTAATGTAAGCAATGGAATCAATAATTCTTTCAACTTTTAGTTATATTTACAACGACATTCCTGCTTTTATAATCAATAAAAAGATAAAAAATTCATGCTCTATTTCTGTACAGCTTATGTGTCATTATGTCCCTTCTCTACATAATTAAACGGTTTTAACTTAAGCACCGCATGTTCTTTTTATCACAGCGCACACAACTTAATAGAACTATACGTAAATATTTGTATGCATCAACGCATTCTACATAAAACTAAGTAGTTTTTATGAAAGGGAAAGCGCTTAAACATACAATATTTGAATGAAAACCGTACAGCGCTAAATAATGAGGAAAATTTTGCGTAAATGTTTATACCAAACGAAGTCTCGAAGTCTATTCGTACTATAATAAACATTGATTGGTTGATTAATATTTGACCTTATAAACTTTTTTTTTTAAATAAAACAGAGTGGCATCCATTATGGGCGTGTAACAAAGGAAGGGGTTGTAAGAGATAAACCCCAAAAAGGATCCTACGAATCTTACCAACATGCCGAGAAACACCTGTAACAGTTGAGCGCCTGTTCTATCTATTCCTTAGTTCCACCATGTCTGAGTGTCATGGTCACAGTAGAATAGCATCAGGAACGAATGCCACCGATTTAGTTTTGGGGTACGTGTAGAGATAATGGAACGAAAACCGATACGATTGTGCGCTCCGTTTGCTTGTGATTGGTTAACAGCATCTCTAGGCGATGATAATCAATGGCGCTACAACCTTTTTAGGTCTGGGCCTCAGATTTCTGTATCAGTTTCATGATCATTGGGTAATCTAATAGGCAAGTAGGTGATCAGTCTTCTGTGCAACGCACGCCGTTGACTTTTTGGGTCTAAGGCAAGCCGGTTTCCTCACGATGTTTTCCTTCACCGTTCGAGCGAATGTTAAATGTGCACATAGATAGGAAGTCCATTGGTGCACAGCAGGGGATCGAACCCACGACCTCAGGGATGATAGTCGCACGCTGAAGCCACTAGGCCAACACTGCTCACCATAAGATACATCATGTTCAAATCCGTTCGACCAATCATCTTAGCATCGTTTCGTCTTGCGTCTTCCGATTTTGCCTTAAGTGTAACCATCATGTTTCGAAATCTTGTCTGCATATTGTAGTGTCGAAATATAGCATTGTCTATTATAAATTGCGGCTCCCATTTATATCTAACCTTAACAAATAATTAAACCCCATAAACGGGAGAAACAAATGTAATCCACGGTTGTATGGATGGTTGTCGTTGACAATGGCAACGCTGTCTCCGCGCAGCCAAGAGTCACAATGTCCTTTGAAGACGCCGATGCACCGAGTGTTTGCTCACAATCGTACGCGTGTCAAGAATTGTTTATCTCATTTGCGATACAGATTCGTTCGGTAAAAAATTGGTTACCATGTTTTCAATGGTGTATCTGTCAGGCCGATTGGAACTTTATTATAATTTTTATATAACGGGGGGCAAACGAAGAATGCTCACATGATGTTAAGTGATACCCGCCGCCAATTGACACATTAGCAGAGGGCCCGCAATTTCGTTTTCGGCCTTTTTAGAATTGGTACGCTCTTTTCTGCAAGGACCCTAAGTCGAATTGGTTCGGAAGTACTTCAGTGGGCAGCTGGTTTCACATAGTGGTGGTGCGCGGCAAAAGTGCCTTAAAAAACGCTCACTTGTGAAACAATGGACGTCGAAGTGATATGGGTTTAATATAAGTAATTTATAGTATATTTAAATGTTATTACAGTTTTATACTATGAGGTACTAATTCTTCAAAAATTCCAAAAGCACTTCACAAATTCATATATACATATATATAATTTAATACAACCGTCCAACCATACAACCGTTTCTTCAATGATTGAATGGTGAGTTCAGTGACTTATCAAATGCATAAATTACCAACATTGTATGTTTATTACCAATTTATTGCATTTATAAATGTAGACAAATGATATTTTATGTAAATTTATATAAAAATATGAAACGGCACAAATACAAATATTTTATGTAAATTTTAGTACAACATAATCAAATATCTTAAAGTATTTTAAAAGTCATCGGTTTTATTGAATAAAATACCTTTAATCATAAATAACATCAAATATATAAAATTCTCGTGTCGCGGTGTTTGTGGTTAAACTTCTCCGAAACGGCTCGACCGATTCTCATGAAATTTTGTGTGAATATTGGGTATGTCTGAGAATCGGACAACATCCATTTTTCATCCCCCTAAATGTTAAGGGTAGTCCACCCCTAGATATATTTTTTTTATTTTTAGATATATTTTTTTGTTTCTATTTTTTTATGATACAACATTAAAAAATACATACAACCCTTAACTTTCACCCCTCTAGGATCAACCCCTATTTTTTTATTATAAACGATACACATGGCAAAACGACGTTTGCCCGGTCAGCTAGTATCCATATGAATATTTAAGCAAATCCTCACGCATACAAAATAGTACTTGATAATAAATCGAGACGACTGATGAGTCAGTAACTGAATAGTCGAGTGTCGGGAATCATGTCGCGTTATCTCTGAGTGCCACTCGCGGCTATCGAATGTTGGACAATCTGTAAAGCCAATTACACCACCTTATCGGCTCTTACAAATGAGATGAGATCTAACACGAATAGTGTTTAAGGGCGCGGACTTTTATTCTATTTTTGAAAAATTATTTATATAGGATTTGTCGACTCGAAAGGCTATACTGGCAAAGATTTTCTTGCTTTCTCCGTTTTCCTTTGAAAGGGCGGAAAATGCTTTAGAGAATTTTTAATGTACGCAAATTATACATCAATTCTACTGAGCCCAGAAATCGTTTGAAAAATAACCTAGATTTTCGCTGATGAATTTATTTCATAAAGTTAAGTGATACACATGTACGAGTACACACTCAATGACAGAGGGCAGTACGTTGCCGGCCTTTTAATAATTCGTACTCTCCTTTCTTAAAGGACCCTTAGTCGTACTGCTTCTTAAATACCTTCAGCTGAACAAAGCTGTCGAGGTGATATATCAGAGTCCTTATTGTGATTACGCGTCTACTGTCTCACACCATACGTTAATTATAATATGAAATTTTGCGCTGATGAAGAAGTAATCGCCGAAACTGAAGCCTATTTTGAGAAGGCAAATCATAGTAGAAAATTTATATCAAATTGTTGTATCGTTCTCGAAGGCACATTAATGAAATCAAATTCCATCATAAAAAGATTTTTTTCAATGTTAGTCTATCTTATTTTTTCTTTAGTGTGAAGCATCTTATAGTAATCAATCGCTGGATGTTTCCAATGTTATAATTACGTTTATCACAATTTGATAAATAAACAATATAGACGATTTAAAGTTTGTTGACCTGAACGCACTTTGTAATAGCAAAGAATAAAATAATTGTGTTCCAATCTACAAAATAGGACTAACGCGTGTGTTCTGAACCTAAATAGATCTAGACTTTGTAATCCTAAGTAATGTTTAATTAGGCTAAAATTTAAAACTAACTTTGACTTAGATTAAATTTATATTATTTCAGCTTTAGACTTTTACAGTCGATCAAGGAGAGATAATTAATTGTCAATTAATTACTATGTCTTAACGACGGATTTAAAGTTAATTAACCGTTAAGTTTAAAATATTTATTTATTTCATGCAATAGACAATATATATGTATTACATATCTGTTAGACGCAATCTACAAAGTCTTCATTATTAAGTAATATTGAAGTAATAGTAAGGTAGCGCCATCTCTCATCTAAACTCACTAGTTTGATTTGACAAATAAATTTACTAAAAATTACTTTGATTAATATCCTGTAAGCTCAGATTACTAAGTGTCAGTTGATACTTCAATTGAGGTCCATAGTTATGCATAATACACCTCAAAATTCATTATTATTAATGAACACATATGTACCTAATACTAATAAACCTCAAAGAAAGAACGAAATTAAAGGAAAATATAACTCATTCCTAGTTGCCATAGTCATAGTATTTTATTGTGACATATTTTTAAATAACTGTTATTATATTAAAATTGTTACGTTAATCCGTGACTTAAGATTTGGCCACATTGCATCTGTTATTGAACTTTTATTTAGGCACGGTCAGACTTCTGTAAGTGATATGTCTCACAACCGAGGTTCGAAGATACGACCTCTCACCTCAGTAAGAAGCACCTTAACCGTATTATTAATTTTCTTTATTACACAAACGTTGAATCATAATTAGGAAAATGAACAAGTTCAATGTCCTAGCCACGTAAGAGGTAAACTTGAATTAATTATCCTTAATTCTAGGAAAAATTTAAGGTTATTTGTTGGGCATTTAAACGTATTTGTATGGGATTTCCCACAACGAATGCGTAACTCTTAACGAAAAATTAATAATGAAATTCAACTCAATTAAAATATTGAACATCCACAGATCGGCTATTTGTCTTAAAGGTTAACAGACATTAATATTGTTTTTTTTAAGTATACATAAACTTTATGTACAGATAAAAACGTAAATTTATTACATTAAGGGTCTGTTTCACAATGTACGGATAAGTTCTACATAAGTTCTAAATTAGCTATTTATTACTTATTGGTAGGATAAGCGCTATTCGTCACATAAAGTCCATCATAAGTTATGAGTCCGATGAATGTCAAATAGCACAATTTATCTTCCAAATAATTTATGTGTTGCATAGCTATTTGGTACTTAATACATTGTGAAACAGATCCTAAGACGGTTCAGCTGTCTTGTACAGCGACATATAGTCTAAAAAATATATTGAATTTATATACGATAAATAAATTTAAATTGCTCGTCTCATAGTGACGTAAATTATTACAAAACATGTATTATAATTTATATGCGGTGTTTGGTCAAATACTTACTGAATATTTGTTAGGTTTTACAATATAATATAAGAATTATTGTCTGTATGTGTATTGACTGCAACTTTGACTGTAAATTATATGTAACTATTTGTGAATTTCCTTTTAAGACAAATTTCGTGAAAATTTCGTGGAAATTCGTCATGTGTCGTCGCAGAATAGGTATGCGAACTTTAGATTTTATCACCATAACATTTTTGTAATGGTACAAGAATATGGATTGTTGCAAATAAATTACAATTTTTTTTTTATTAAAACACAAAACCACTGTCTAACTTTGGAATACTTTTATATTATTTTTAAAACTTAATATTATTTTGTTGAAGTTTTTATACATTATTAAGTAAAGAATAATGTAGGGAAGGCTGTATTTAAATAATAATTCAATATAAAATGGATTTTGGCCTCAAATTGCATGCTTCTGAGATAACTTTAAATTAACTTAACTAAAAATAAAACTATATAATATTATTTTTTAATTTAAAAATATGAATAATAACATACGTTTCAACGGCTTAGGGTTGCTCTGTTTCCTTCGAGACATGACCTAGCATGTTCCTATGGGCACCACCATGTCACACAACACTATTTACCACGATATTACGAACAACTTAAAAGCGCTGAACACACGTCGATACAACACGACGGACCAACGCGCACTAGAGGCGTAGTTTCGTCGGCGCCAAATCGAGGAAGGCAACGGCTTGAATTGGCTCCGCCCATCTCCGCGGACCTTTTGAAAACATAAACGTCTTTCAAAATGTAATTTTTAACCTATTTGACAGATGCACTGAAAGCAACTACTGCTAGGTGATAAGGATTAATAACATACCACCTCACCTCGCAAACGATATTTTGCCATATAAAGAAGAGAAGGGTTATAAATGTATTTTTTATTGCCAAACCATATTAGAATAGAAAAATGACCAGCCCTGCGATTCTGTAACTCACTTCACGAACTCACACAGCGGTTTTTGCATCGGCGGTCGCTCTCAAATCAGTCGTGAAGCAGTCATTTTATTATTTGGCATTCTGATAAACAATAAACTACAAGCTCCCACCTTTTCAGCATGCCAAATCATAAAATGACTGCTTCACGACTGATTTGAGAGCGACCGCCGATGCGAAAACCGCTGTGTGAGTTCGTGAAGTGAGTTACAGAATCGCAGGGCTGGACCGCTCATTGGGATATTGAGGAGAAACACTGTGACACGAGAATTTTATATAGATTAGTTCATCTTTTTTTAGTTTGAGTAAGATTAGGTTAAGAGGCGAAACTTAGCGGTAGAAAAGAATCCATTTTTGACATAAAATTATACATAGAGTGTCAAGACTTTTATATAGATATACATATTTTAAAACAAGATTTTTTTAACACTTAAACCATCGATACAGTAAACATTGCACTATAACAGTTATTTTTTTCTTTTCTTAGATGTACCTAGAGTCGAATGATTAAACATTGGTATAATTTTATTTTATTAAAAATTTTCATAGAGACAATAACAGATGGCTATATTTACAACTAATGTTAAATGCAAAAGCAAAATATTTATTGCCAATTCGTTTAATACTATTTTCTATGATGCAAATCTTTCTTTTACTATTAGCGACAAAATATGTTTATAAAAATGTCAAGTAATGAACATGTAGTTCTTAGATTGATTTTTTTAAAATATAATTTAATTAGTAAAAATAAAATATAGCTCCATTATTCAGTTTAAAAGACACGGGCAAAAAGCTAAAAGCCAAAAGTTCTATTTAAACATTATCATACTAAATAAATAAATAAATGTAGAGGAAAAAAAAGTACATATTCAAATAAAACTTCTTTACCGGATGTAAATACAAATATGTTTTTCATTTCCATAGCTTAAACTACGAGAAAATTATTATTATTATTAGAATTACGCTAACTTCGCGGCAATAGATGGCATTGAAATGGCATCATTTAAGTGACTCTTATCGTAGTATTAAAGCCAATTACGGCCTGACTCCTATACATAAACAATGTATTATTTTTGACTTATGTGATACTCGTTTCTGAATCTCACCCTTGAAGTAAAAAGTACCTACTTTAATTATCTTAGGTAGTATCAACTTAATTTAGTGTGTTAGAATAACAGTGTGTTAGTTTAGTGTGTTAGAATTACAGTGTGTTAATTTAGTGTGTTAGAATTACAGCGTCTTAGTTTAGTGTGTTAGAATTACAGTGTGTTAATTTAGTGTGTTAGAATTACAGCGTCTTAGTTTAGTGTGTTAGAATAACAGTGTGTTAATTTAGTGTGTTAGAAAAACAATGTGTTAGAATTACAGCGTCTTCGTTTAGTGTGTTAGAATAATAGTGTGTTAATTTAGTGTGTTAGAATAACAGTGTGTTAGTATATCTTTGGAATATATACTAAGTGCGTACTCGTATTTATCCAAGTCCGCTGCTTGCAGAGATGAAAAGTTTTTTTATTTTATTATTTTTCATTGAATTTTATAAAAAATAATTCATGGCAATTAAAAGCAGTGGCGGAGTTTTTCTTGACAGTCAAAGATTTTACAGTTCCTAAATGTAAGTCTCAAGAGACATTTAAATTTTTTGACTTTCACAAATAGGTATACAAGTATTGAATATATTTTATTTGTCAGTCACTCAGTCACAATAGTCCCTTAAACAGGTTTTATTTAAAAATCTCTTTAAAAAATATTATAAAGGTATATAAGAGCCAAGAGGTAGGTATAGGTATATTAAAAAAGAAATCACACAGATACACCTATTTGTGGTTTAGACCTAATAGGCTATTACGCTACAGGTTTCTTTATAAAAGGTAGGTATAAATCTCGGAATATTATTTATACGGTCGAAAATCCACCAGAGTACTTTATCGGACTTTTAAGAATCCTTTTTGCGCGCTCCATTCTTGAAGGACCCTATATTCTCCGATGGGCGCCTGAACGCTCGGTGTTGAAACAAGGAAGGATGGTAACTATGTGAGTTAATTTGTCCTTAGATGACTATTTCAAACTACTAGATACTATATAATATATATAATAATACATGTTTTGCAATTATACTTGTTTTAAGAATAAAAAAAATGTGTTTATTCATTTAACAATAATTCAATATAATGTGTAAGATTTGGGAAGCTTTTTAAGTAAAAAAATACCTGTAACCAGCTCTTCCATAAAAAACTTAATAGTAAATTCCATAAAAATTATATATTATTTTATTAAACGTGCGTTTTCATAAGCAAGAAACTATACATTTAAAGGCTTTAAACAAAGCATTCGTTCTTAAATAAATGTCACAAAATTGTAAATCATAAAACAATAAGATTTAAAAAGTAACGCCATTTAATTATGACAAACACACAACATTAAAGTTGATTAAAATATCAGACGATGCGATGAGAACGATTGTAACCCACTTAATAAAATTACATAATTCATAGTACACAAAAAGATTAAAATTAAGGTACGGCAATGTTTTCCAGCATTACAAGTGTTTCCCAACCACTTTCGTGCCCACCTTAGCCTACCTAAAATTCTTATGCAATGCTTAATTTATATACTTATTTACAGATTTAATTTTTCACTTAAGAAATTTAAATGATAGGAAGAAGAATATTATATAACATAAAAATATAATGAAAAAGTGGAATTCAAATTCCAAATAAGTAGTTTTGCTATTATTAATTTAGTGAGATCCTTGCACTTGATGCAGAGATTTTATATTGGGTTCCAATTTGGGTAGCTTCAGTCTCAAGTCTTCACGTTGGATAACCGTTTAACGAATTTCAATACAATACACATTTTTTCTCTCTAATTTTTCAAAGCTCTACAAAATTAAAAAAGTTTTTTGACTTCTTGCCTTACCAGGTTATGATAATAGAAATATTGAATGCAAACATCACGGATTTGCATAATTAGGATCCGGTTGAATATGTATTCATCCGAATTCATTTTCATTCCTCTAACACCATTTTTCGTCACCAACGGCGTCTTAGCTAACGGCGGCTTTAGCGTGCGACTCTCATTCCTGAGGTCGTAGGTTCAAATGCACCAATGGGCTTTCTGTCTATATGCGGATCTAACACTCGCTCGTATGGTGAAGGAAAACAACGTGAAGCAACCGGCATTAGATCCAAAGTCGACGCCGTGAGTCGCACAGGAGGCAGATCACATACTTGCACACAATTTTGACACATAAGATTGACATCTGACGCCCAGACCTAAAAAGGTCGTTTTTTTTTATTGATAATAGCAGGTTATGCGCATGTATGTACTCATGTTTCCATTTTTGAATAATTTATATTTACACAGTTTTTTTTTATTGTAAATATTCATTCTAAAGCTGTTTTCATCCTATAAAGACCTTATTTTTCTTCCCATGTTGGAAACTAAGATACTATGTACCAGTGGTGTAACAATAGGGTGGCAGGGCTGGCAAAAGGGCCCCTGCCCAAGATATATTATGTTCTATGGATGAATGTGAAGTCTCCAATACTCATTGGGCTAGCGTGGGGACAACAGACCATTCCCTCTCGCCTAAGAAAGGAGGCCTATGGCCAATAGTATGACATATACAACGTGTATACGTAATTGAGTACGCTTTAAATCTCGAAGTTTATTAAAACTAAACCGAGTACAACGTGACGATTTTTACTGATAGCGCCCCATCAAAAGAATTTTCCAAGGGCCCCAGATGGTATAGTTACGCCACTGCTGTGTACCTATGTCTCTGAAAATATATTTTTTCTATCAATGCACAAGTACCACAAGTAGGTACTTAATCACTAATCATACATTCATACATTATAACCCATCAAAGTAAAAACAATTTATTACATTGTTAGCAATTTATAAAATATTTTAATAATCGTTGACAGAGATTTGTAATATCAAAAAATGACAAAATATAAGTACCGATACATATATTATCTCATTGTAACGTTATCAACATAACATAATGTAATACATATATATATACTTCACCATATGAAATAAAAAAACCTTTTTATGTATCTTGTTTTAATATTGTAGTAGAATAGTCGTCGGTGTACACAATATAAAATAATTCAATTGTTTTTGAGCTCAAAGTGACATCTATCTTTGTTGGATAATACTGCGATGGTACAGGTTTCTTGATTTTGGTGTTATTGACTTAGCGCCTTAATACTATTACACTAGGTGGCGCTTATATTGGTTTCACAATATTAGACCGTCTAAAGAAATAGGATAATGATATTCAAAATAGTTTGACATTTATTTGCTAGATGGCAGTTATATTCTTATATTATTACTATTAAGTGTAGCTTCTCGATTACATAATAAATTCATTTGATCAATAATTCCTAATGTTTTATTTCAAAATCATTTTATATTTTAAAGTTATTAGTTTAAAATATAAGACTACGAATTGATAAATTCTGTCGAAAACTTTTAATATATATAGATGTCGCTACTAGATTGCGAATGAAAATAGAAACGCGGTATCGTATCTATTCCAATTCAGTATAAGTAGTTTCGTATTTTTATCGTCGTCACTCTGGTTTCCCTTCAAAACGTATAAATCTTTCGCCTTTTACTAAAGATTTCCGTGGAGGGGAACACTCAAATGAGTCTAACTCAATTTTTTGAATGCCTCACTCGGTGAGGTATAAAAATCTATGTGAATTAAAAACCCGAGTCTTAAAAGAATATCCTTAGGTTTTTAAATTTTAAGTCCTCATTAATAATTTAATTGAGTACTCAATGTTATCAATTAACAGACATGAGACAATGAAATACTGCAGATTTGCAAATTGCAATAGTCGTTTGGTAATATTTAATTATTCTTGAACATTTTAATATGGTGTAAAAATAACTTATTCGATTATAATGTGTTATGTGTTGTTAATGGGGAATTGTTACATGTTGTTTTTGTGAAAGAGAAATTAACGTTCTTCAATCAACGTCGATATTTCATTCGCAGATAGACTGAAAGACCCCCAGCCAACATTTCACTGCAGAAAGTTTTTACATACGGCATCGGTTAACGGTTTGAGTGAACTAAAATATATTATATAACAGTTTTACCTACCTACTTCTATTTCATTTATTTTTGTACACTTTATTTTACATATATGCTTAACAAAAATGAGAAGTGCCTAACATTACTAAAGACTAATAATTTATTAATAAACACTAACAGAATAATTTCTAGTGTAATACAAGTGCATATTTTAACACATGAATAGTTAAGATTTCTAAGGTCATTAAACTTAACAATTGAGTGAATATTAATGGCAACATTGCCTCCCAACCTGTGAGGTCACTTGGAACACAATATTTATAGTCCTTAAACTCTTTTAATAAAGACATAATTGTCTTTATCGATAATTCAAAATCATTTATTCATACAGGTAACACAATGTACACTTACGAACGTCAAAACAGAAATATACTTATAATAAATGCTTCTAATTTTAAATTTACTTTTGTTGTTGATTGTTTTTCCATATATATCATTTTTTCTTAAGTTTTTCATGTTGCTTGTATGAATTTGTTTACCATTTCACCCTTCAATAAACTACGCAATAAGATTTCCGAGACTTAGAGGCAGGGAAAAGGAAGATATGTTAGGAATTTAATGAAATTAATTGTTATAAAAAAATGAGTCGAAAATTAATACAATTTTTTTATTTATTTCTTCGATAATAATATATAAAATACAAATATTTAATAAATTCACTTTACGAAATTTTAATTTTAAAAATAAAATTTCTATAAGGTAATTCACCCTTCTCACTCTCTCTCAATCGCTCTCTCCCTTTCGACAAAAACACTGCACATTTTTGACATACGAGGTACGAGATTATACAGTGACGATATGCAAAGAACATTTGGTTGGAACATTATCTACACTTTGTACACGAAATAATTATATATAATTCTTATCTAGGCTGAGTGTAACGGTCCTCATCGCTCTCGAACTCTTCCTGGCAATCCGTAAGGCTCGTAAGAGAGCTATTGAAACGAGCGTCAAGACGTTGCCTGTTCAAGAATCATCCTTAGCTATAATTAGCCACAGTTTGGTCAGACCAATGACTCAGTATTCATCGACACGTCACAGTCTAATCCGGCTTTGTTTCACACACCCAGGCAACGAAACACACACACAATCAAACGGTAGGTATAGTGCAAGGTACAGTCTGCGCGACTGTTTGTGCGGCGGACGAACTAAATAATGAGGAGATATACCATTAGGTCAGTGTAGCTAAGATTAACTCCTTGCATCATTTAAAACCTTTGAGAAATGTGTTTTAAGGAAATAAGTGAAATTAAGTTTAATGAAACGCTATATTACGTTATTGCGATGGAGTCGCTAACTCTTTTACGAAAAATAATTAATTGCCCATGCCATAGGGTTACACATACATAACAACGTATCACATGAACAAATCATATTTGCAGTTTTGGTCGTTTCAAAATATCGTTGCTTAAAAGTTAAAACCCATATCATTACTAGACTAGACGGCTAGATTAAAATCCCTTGGTAAAAACTGTTTTTAACATAAATGTTCGGCGTCTTAAATCTCTAGTAAAAGTAATGTTTGTTTGAATTTAGCATGTAATATCGCTCTCGCTTCAACTTCTTGACACCACGGGCCTAGTGAGCCCATTTGTCCTTTTCTGAAAAGGACAAAATCATTCGAATTAGTGACTTAGTAAGAGTACACGTCTGTCTTAAGTGCTAAACAGTGATAAGTGATATGTAAGTAGTATTATTGGATTCTTATGTTAAATATCGCACATCCGCTCAAATAACGTCATAACTCGATAAAATGTCAAATGACTTTAATTGTACCATTCGTATCAGAATAACACATACTTCATGCTCATAAATCGTCATAGACGTAGTTCAATTATTTGTCCCTAGATGGCACTTGTGACGTTCTATTGTTTACCGAAAGTTGTGCCGCGGCGAACATAAACAGTGTCATGTTACGACTTGCGCGAGGTGGTCATACGGGCGTTGTTCAGTAAAAGTGAATTGTGTCGAATCAAGACAGTCTTTGTAAACGAGGTAAGTAACATTTTATTTTCTTTTTTGCAACTAAACTGATGCTTGTCGAGTTATGCCAGTATACGTGATTGAAACAATTCAATTTACACATTTGTTAATCACTAATAATGACCTATGCAGAGTTATGGCGGTATACGTGATTGAAATTATATTATTAAACATGTTTGTTTATCACTAATACTGACCTATGCAGAGTAACGACGGTATACGGGATTGAAACAATTCAATTTACACATTTGTTAATCACTAATACTGACCTATGCAGAGTTACGACGGTATACGTGATTGAAATTATATTATTAAACATGTCTGTTTATCACTAATACTGACCTGTACTAATGTATGACAGTATATGTGATCGGGATGATGGCACAATATGTTTTATTAGATAATAAATCTGAATTATGTTGAATTTTGACTTTATTCATAAATAAAACGACTGAAAATAAAACTATGTGTCAGCAAGAAAACTGATTTGTCTTCAATTATGCTCGTGTTTTTGACTATGATTATTAATAAAGTGATAGATTTATTAATTTAAAATTATCGTATAGTGATAGTATAAAATTATTTTAGGTACTGTTTACGCATAATGTTTTTTTTTAATTCCCTGAGGCCACATTGTTGTTTTTTTTTTAGTTTAAAACCTTAAAAAATGTTTAGGTAGGTATTTAATTGTTTTTAACTAATTGTGTTGTTCATCTTGTTCTCAGGTGTTATTCGGTTTGGCGGTGTCACTTGTAACTATGTCCAGATCCAGAAAAATATTGTCATTATGTCTGGAACCCAATGACCATCATAACACAGTAACTGATGACTTGTCTATTGTGGCGGAAGATACGCAACCAAAAGATGTAGAAGAAAATTGTGACACGTCAAATAAAGAGAATACATATCATATAAATGAACCTACTACACACATTCCCAACTTACAGGTAGAATGTAATAGAATAGAGAATGAAGACTGTAATTTGCAAGAACCCGAATCTACGGGTGAAGAAACAGACGATTCTGTTAAAGATCGTGATTATAAATTGTCTTCCAAAAAGCGTAGCAAGAATTTAGTAGTTTCTCGTCAGCGATCATCTAGTACTTCATCTACAAATTCCTCTTCGTCTAGTTCATCCTCATCTAGTTCATCTTCATCTAGTTCATCCTCTTCTGATACTCCTTCGTCTAATAGAAATTCTCCAACATCTACCTCTGTACTATTGTCACTTAATAAACAAACAAATCAAGACAACAATGAATGCTTGCCTTCAACTTCCAAAGAAATTAACTTAAATAGTATTCATTCTCCAATACCAAACGAGACCGTAGTACAGGGAAATTTCAATACACGTAAGAGACGCCGTGGAGAGGCACAATGGAAGCAGAATATAACAAAAGTTTTACGAAACTCTGGATTACCCTATCAAACGAAGTCCGGACGAAATATTTCTAAGAAACAAATGAAACCAAGTTGTGGAGAAGGTTGTAGACTTAAATGCAGCTATTTTCTTACCGATGAAATAAGAATTCAAATCTTTGATTCTTATTGGGCTTTGAAAGATTTAGAGAAACAGAGACTATTCATTCACAAACACATACAACAGATAGAGATAAAGTTTCGGTCTACCAAAGCACAGAAAAATCGAAAAATCAACTATGCATTTTACTTTGAGGTTGAAGGTTCATTAAAAAGGGTTTGCAAAACAATGTTTAAAAATACATTGGATATTAATGATAGAACAATTAGAACTGTAACAGAGAAATCTACTGGAGGATTTTTGAAAGAAGATGAAAGAGGGAAACACGGTAAACATTATACTGTAGGTGACACTATAAAAAATGATATAAGAAATCATATAAAACGTATACCGAAAATTGAAAGTCATTATTTAAGAGCACAAACAACACGAGAATACATTGATGGAGGAAAGACTATATCTGACTTACATAGAGATTATGTGAATGAATGTAAACAAGATGGACGCAACTTTGGAAACTACGTAATGTACAGTCGTATTTTTAACGGTGAATTTAATTTAGGATTTTTTGTGCCAAAAAAAGACAGATGTGAATTATGTGTAGCTTATGAAAATGCAGTTCCCGAAAGTAAACTGTTGCTCAAAAAAAAATATGATGAACATTTAGTGGACAAGGTTTTATCCAGGGAAGAAAAAAAGCGAGATAAAATAGCCCTAAAAGAAAACAAAAACCTGATTGTATCTGTATACGATTTACAAGCAGTTTTACAGGTACCTCGTGGTGATGTTTCTGTTTTTTATTATAAGAGCAAATTAAATAATATGAACTTTACGATAAGCAAATTGAAAGCAGAAGAATCGGGAAAAAAGAAAAAAAGGCAACAGACTGAAGACGATAGTTACAATGGAGACACTATTGTAAATAACAGTATTACCGATTGTTATTTTTGGCACGAGGGTCAGGGTAATCGGGGTTCAGATGAGATTGGTAGCTGTTTGCTTAAATATATAGAAAAAGAATTGCATGATTACGAGGGTGACCAACTAGCTGATATAGTTTTTTATTCGGATAACTGTTGCGGCCAAAACAAAAATAAGTTTATTGTTGGATTGTACATGTATGCAATATTGAAGTTTAGTAATTTAAATTCTATTACTCATAAATTTTTGATAGCCGGACATACGCAAAACGAAGGTGATGCCATACATTCGGTAATCGAAAAGCAAATAAAACGTTCCTTGAAAACTGGTCCAATTTACGTGCCAAGTCAGTACGTACAAATAATTAAAGAGGCTAAGAAAACTGGGGAACCACTAAGAGTTAATGAACTATCACACACCGATTTTATTAATTTAAAAAGATTAGTTAGTGATCTAGGTATTACTACTTTAAATAAGCTAAAGATTTCTGAAGTTAAAATGATGATGATTACCAAAGCCGCACCAAATATTTTAAAGTACAAAACGTCGTACACTGACATTGAATGGTCTGAAACTAATTTACTTTCTCGAAATAAAAAAATAATAGTTCCTGATCTAAAGCAAGTTTATGCTGCTAAAATAGAGATTAAGGAACGGAAAAAGAATGACTTAATGACATTACTTCTTAACAACCACATTCCTAGTTTTTATGCCAACTTTTATAATAGTTTATAAGTTTAATTATTTTTTATTACACTGTCTACTCTCGTGTTATTGCACAGCTGATTGTTATAAGTACTTAAAGTATTTTATTTTGATAGAAGTTCATTTTTAGACTTACTGTTACAAATTGTGATTTTAAATAAGTATTGAAATACCTAGATTATTTAATTTTCATAGAGTGTTTATATATTATAGTGATAGAGTGTGAATTGTTTATTTTTCAGTTAAGACGTTGTAAATTATAAGTTCCTTAATTTGATTTATTTTTTCAATGCTATAGAGGTGTACTACCCTCGTTTTAATTAAACTGTTGATCGTTTTGAAGTACATAGATTATTTAATTTTGATAGAAAGTTGTTTTTTTTTCAGTTATAAGTTTGAAAATTTAATTGTCTTTATATAAAAAGGCATTTCAAAGTCTAATATGTGTGTAATACACGTTATATTAAAGAATATTATATTGTATTTCATTACAAGTTAAAAATACTTGTGTCATTATAATAAACAAATTATAATAAAACTTTGTATTTTTTGTACATATAGTGTCACAACCCAGATTATTTCAATGTTTTTTTCAGGATTTTCAGATTACTAATAATATGAATTTATAGAGCTTAAAAAAACATTATAACTCGGTGAAGAAAGTTTTCTTCTAAAATAGTTCCCTTTTTAATTATGATCCAAAAACTAAACAAATTAAGTTGGGTAAACTTTAAATGTCTTTCCTGAAAAATGTAGTTTTTGGAGTTGTGACGTTATTTGAGCGGAGGTGCGATATCATTTTTAGTAAATTAGTTTTAAATTACTTATTAGTCTTAAGTTATGCTAGATCGAGACATTTTATGAAAAAAAAATCGCTTTCCCGCTTCAATCTGTTACTTGGCCTACGATCACGCGTCCAACGCGTGCTACTTTCACGTAATACTGCCGTCATTCGCGTACAATTTTCTCGACAACTCTTTCGTCATCCACGAATATTCGCCGGTCACCGATGAGGAAATATCAACAAAACATTGACCTATAAAAATTGTTTAGACAGATTATATTAACTTTTGAATAACGGTTGTCTATTAATTTTTAAATAAAAAAAAAAATAAACATGATACAGAAACTACATAAAAAAATTGTGCCCCGTGGCTGGGGCAAGATGGAAGATGGATTTTCAAAAATAATATTTTATACAAGAACTTTTTTAACTATTTAAAAACAAATTAAACGAATCAGCCAAGTGTTAGCTTTTATTATTTATTTAATAATATTCTAAATAATTTATGAAACATATTCTTTTGCTACAAGTGCGCATGTGCAATAATTACTCATTTGACTCGTTCGGTTATTTACGAATTGTTACGAATTGACTCGAATAACTGCCCGAAGTGGGAAGGTCGAGTCAGAGTGGGGACTAAAGGATAAAACAGCTTGTAGCACATGCGCACAGGCAATTCCTTTGTTCAAGTTGGTGTTTATACATTTTACGTAGGGTCAGTGTGTGAAATATAGTAAATCAAGTCATCATTGGAGTGTTTAATTTCCTACCCTAAGAACCAGATCAACTAGCCCTAACAAATCAGAAGAGCGGGATGCCATCGAGGTAAACTGATATGGTATATCATATCCTTGGTGTAAAGGATTAACGCCCACGAGGTATGCGATTTTTTTTTCCTTTCTACATTTTGTAACCTAAAGATGTAGGTACTCTTTTTTTTTATTATTTTTATTACACCTTTGAAGGTAAATTAGTTACATTTGTTATGAAACCTAGCTTACGATTATGAAGTTTTGTATTTTTACTAACGGAAGACTGTGCTATTGCGTAGGAAGTGTGGGACTGTGCTGTTTTAGGTTATCTAAATTTTTTACCAACTATAACCCGTCGGCCCTGTCTTGTCGTCTTATATCGATGAAAATCAAAACTTCCCAGCTGAAGTCCTTCATACCTACCTAACATAAATGGAAGAAAATGAATCCTATACGAGTGTTCGAAATACATAATTTTATAATATTTGATGAGGGTGATCCCAAATATTTTTACTCGACCGATCCTCATATGTTTTTATTAGTCTTTGTTGAGATTTACTCGAGTTACGTTAGATGTATATATAGTTTTTGATAATTATAATTGATAATATGTAGTTACGTCCACTAATTAGAATTTTATAGTGAGTGTTTAGTGCGTGTTTAAGAAACGTTCTGGTAGGGAGACATTATGGCGAGGTATGTACTCGGGATTTTGCTATGAGTTATGCATCGACGGCCACCGAACCTGTCCTGTAAAACATATAACGTTATTTATTTTAAAGCTGTTACATTACATATTTTTATAATACTTACCGTCGGTTTAGTTGAAATAAATTGAATCATTATTATAAGATACTAGCAGACCGGCCAAGCGCGTTGCTGTGGCTAAGGTTTTTCTTATATTACATAGTAGTAAACTATTCAAGGGAGACGGTAGGAGAACACTAGTCATGGGGACCACCATGCTTTATTGGTTGTTATGCCGTTGAATTGTAGCTTATGTGAAACGTTGGTACTTTCAACACAGCGCCATCTGTTAGAATTGTGACTGTTCAATAATAAACAAATATTTTGCAATAAAATAATATAAATTGAAATGTAAGCTATCCTATCTTTTAAGTTAGATCAAACTGCACACGGTGTGCAAAATATTTGATATCGGTTCGGTAGTCAGGAGTCGATAGTGGACAAACAACGTGACACGTAATTTATATATGTATTAAGATTTACGACAGATTACACAAGTAATTAGTTTAATTTTGTCTCATATTTTAACAATTTTTTTTTTAGAGGTTATTTGGTGAGTTGAATATTTTAATAAAGTTTTATTTTTACAGACTACTTTATTATAAATGTTTTACCATTTTTTTTTTAATTATTAGGCAACTTGAATATTAAAATAAGATACATTTAATTAATTTATTATTTTTAGATGTTCCAAGCTGATTTAATATTATAATAAGTTTCTTACAGAACTAATTTATTTTAATTTTACCATTTTTTTTAGAGGTTCTTTGGTGAGTTGAATATTTTAATAAAGTTTTATTTTTACAGACTACTTTATTATAAATGTTTTACCATTTTTGAAATTATTAGGCAACTTGAATATTATAATAAGATACATTTAATTAATTTATTATTTTTAGAAGTTCCAAGCCGATTTAATACTATAATAAGTTTCTTACAGAACTAATTTATTTTTTATAATAATAATTTTACCATTTTTTTTTTAGAGGTTCTTTGGTGAGTTGAATATTTTAATAAAGTTTTATTTTTACAGACTACTTTATTATAAATGTTTTACCATTTTTGAAATTATTTGGCAAGTTGAATATTATAATAAGTTACATTTAATTAATTTATTATTTTTAGAAGTTTCAAGTCTGTTTAATATTATAATATTTTTACAGAACTAATTATTTCAATTTTTTTTTTTTTATATATATTTTATACCATTTTTAGAAATTATTTAGTGACTGTTATTATAATAAGGTTTTTACATATATAATTTATACTTTAAAATAATTATTCATTTTTAGAAGTTCAGTTAGTTTAATATTAAGGTATTTACAAAAGTAATAAATTTTACAATAATTTTCGCCATTTATCGTAGAAGGTTAGTTTAATATCATATTATGACTTTGTTATACGAAAATTCAATTGAAACGTATTGTTTGAAGTATATTTTATTGGTAATTAAAGCTTAAATGTTTTATATATATAATCAATACAAACAATATTTTTTTTTTTATTACTACGTTGAATAATATTCTAAACTATCTTAAATATATGTATTAATAAAAAAATTATTTGATTTTATAGAGTGTCTTTGTTACTTAGAATCGACGCCAATCCTTATAGATTAAGATGGCTGGAGTAATAATGTACAATGTTTTTCTTTTGTGTAACGATTGTTTCCAGTATGACTAGACCCAATAAGAATCCAGGGTTTTAGTCCTGAGTTACGAAGTCGTTTTAGGGACGAGGCATATAGAAGTCGAACCTTATGGTTGTTTCATTGGTGAGACTAAAGCAGCTTGCTTTCCAATGCAGTAGGTGCAGGCTATAGGGCAGTCGTAAGTTAAACTTACCACGAAGCTGCAGCAGATCGAGTGGCTACGCAGGCGTTGCCACTACAAAGTAAGGTGACGCAAAATAATATCGGTGTACGGTCTAAATGATAGTTTACGTATATCTCACGAAAAGGCTACAAATTTAAGTCCGTGGCGAGACAATTAGTAGATCGTTAGTCCAAACATAGAAGATATTTCTTAAAATCGATTGGACAAATGTAGCGTTACTTCAAAGAAAGATTCAGAACAAATTTGATGTCTAGAATCTCAAGAGGAAACGAAAATGTTTTGAGTGTCAAATGATGAGTTTAACATTGATTGTTTTTCAGTTTCATAGGTATTGAAGTAGTAATAAAATGCTTCGGTCTATTTTTTCTTACCTCTACCTTTCGTTTATACCGCAGGTATTAATAGTTATGAATTTGATGTTGATTGCTTAATGCGATATTGTGATAATGGCAGCCGACATTGGCGCCATTTGGCGCTTTGACATGGTGAAATGAATTTAATAAGAATGATAACAGTAAAAGCGCTATTACTGTTGAATAGTCGTTAATTTGTTAATATATTAATGATTAACGTTAATAAGGAAATGGAATGAAACTATAGATACTTATTTGTTGAGGGATTCTTCAAATAATTTTTAGGGATTGGTTTTAAAACTTGTACAGGAATTAAGATAAAGCTAAGCGACAATTATATTACCCGTAATACGGCCTTACAGAGTATCAAACTGGGAACGGAAAAATAAAAAACCAGAACTGAAGGACTGGTAATTTGTGCACTGTCCTAGGCTGTGCATTTTGCCCGTTAAAATAGAATTGATTTTGCTTTGATTTTTCTAGATCTTAACATGAGAACAACAAACGAGCCCTCTACCGCGAATCGATAATAATCAATTGGATAATATTTCAGTCATGGGTGTTGTATTACACAGGGCCTCGCATCAGGGTACTATTAGAAAGCTGATGGTATTTCTGGTTTTAAGTGAGAGCAAGGGTAGCAAAGATGAAAAAGATGACCTGGTAAGATGACTCTATAGGACAACGACACAGTAAGACTGTATATTATGAGGTATTAATATTATTATATTTTTTTTGCTGCTTAGAGATTTAAAATATATAAGAAGCAAGCATTCGCAAGTTTAGGTTTTAAGGAGGAATTAGTAATCCTCCCGTAGTCAATTTTACATGCACCATGTTAAATGGGAGCATTCAAAGTTGGCATTGCTGATAAAGAAGTTTGATTTACTTCAAATGAGTAAGACTCTGCTGAATGTTAACATACTGCAGAGCCTAGTCTTTCATGACATTTCTTTTGCGGTAATTCACTTTGGGTATATTACAAAGGGTTGCTTTTTGATACAGCATCAAACAGACATAAGTCTCAATTTCATTAACAAATCTGAAACTTCGATGTCACGTCATGTCGACAATTTAACTTGCTTGCTAAGGCTGTTGTTCTTTTTGTGTACTGTGGCTATGTGCTTAGAAATTCAAAATTACATATGACCTTTTAACATATTATGTATTCCCTACAAACCAATCAATACTTGGTTAGTTTTTTTTTTTTTTTTTTTTTTTTTTTTTTTTTTTTTGGTCTTAATAATGGATATGAAATACTTTCATTATGTCTGATGATAAAATATCTTAAAACAGAATTGATTAAATGTTGTAATGAAATTTAATAATGTAAGAAAATTATTGTATCATCTTGATCGGTTACCAATGAGGTTGTATTTGACAAAGTAATGTCAAATTATTTGATAAAGTAATTTCACATTTAATTCATCTCCAGAAGTGATAGTATCCTAATAAAAGTGATGGCTTAATATAATAAGTAAGTTTTGAGTGCGTTGAAATATGTTGATGAAAAATAATACTCTAAAGAAGTAGGGTTGTAGTAGTAATAGTTCAAGTATTTGTTGTGCTTTCGATAAGTATTTTTTCTGAAGTCTGCACGAAAATCTGCAGCGTTTTTGTCAAAGAAAAGAGGGAGAGAGCGATTGAGACTTGAACACCGATGGTGTTTTTAATACATATCAATATCATTATTATTTTATTATGGGAAAAAATTACCATTTTTTTTTTTGTTGGTTTGGACCTTTTGCTAAGACCCAGTTGGCTATTTTACAAAATGTGGACATTAGTTAGCAATTATGATAGTAATTTCTTATATTATTGAACTAATTTAACTAATTTTAGCTCTGGTTTTTAATTAGCCTTGGTATCATTTAATAATATAGAAAGACTGGGAAAATTAAATTATGGGATTTGGTCAGCTTAATTACTCAATAATTAATCTACAAAGAAGTTTCACTTTTGACATGTGTACCTTGTACTTACGCACTATTTATTCGTATAATTGACATAGACTAGAATATTTCTTTATTTATTTAGTTAATAAGCTTACGACATCACACACAGTACTAAATCTACTAATTATTTTACAAAATCTTACATCTTAAATGTGTGACAATTAATGTAAACATAAGTTTTACAAAAAAATATATAAATTATAAAGTACAATTAAAACATATACGAATATCAATTTCACATGATAAATTCACTATTGTGAATATAAAGAGATCATAATGGACTTAGTTTGGTAAAACTTTATTGTGATCTTAAAAGATCACAGTAGTTTCAGTTATGTAGGACTTTATTGTGAATATAAAGATATCTCAAAGGATTTAGTTATGTAAACTATATTGTGAATATTAAGAGATCACAATAGATATAGTTATATAAACTTTATTGTGAATATGGGTAGTTTACATAACTAAATCTAATATCACAATGCATTTAGTTATGTATACTTTATTTTAAATGTAAAGAGATAAAACTGATTTACTTATGTAAACTTTATTGTGAATTTAATGAGATCACAATACATTTAGTTACGTAAACTTTATTTTAAATGTAAAGAGATAAAACAGATTTACTTATGTAAACTTTATTGTGAATTTAATGAGATCACAATGCATTTAGTTATGTATACTTTATTTTAAATGTAAAGAGATAAAACTGATTTACTTATGTAAACTTTATTGTGAATTTAATGAGATCACAATACATTTAGTTACGTAAACTTTATTTTAAATGTAAATAGATAAAACAGATTTACTTATGTAAACTTTATTGTGAATTTAATGAGATCACAATGCATTTAGTTATGTTAACTTTATTGTGAATTTTAAAGATCACAATGCATAAAAAGATCACAATACATTTAGTTACGTAAACTTTATTTTAAATGTAAAGAGATAAAACAGATTTACTTATGTAAACTTTATTGTGAATTTAATGAGATCACAATACATTTAGTTACGTAAACTTTATTTTAAATGTAAAGAGATAAAACAGATTTACTTATGTAAACTTTATTGTGAATTTAATGAGATCATAATACATTTGGTAATATAAACTTTATTTTAAATGCAAAGAGATAAAACAGATTTACTTATGTAAACTTTATTGTGAATTTAATGAGATCACAATACATTTAGTTACGTAAACTTTATTTTAAATGTAAAGAGATAAAACAGATTTACTTATGTAAACTTTATTGTGAATTTAATGAGATCATAATACACTTGGTAATATAAACTTTATTTTAAATGCAAAGAGATAAAACAGATTTACTTATGTAAACTTTATTGTGAATTTAAAAAGATCACAATGCATTTAGTTATGTTAACTTTATTTTAAATGTAAAGAGATAAAACAGATTTATTTATGTAAACTTTATTGTGAATAAAAAGAGATCACAAAACAGATTCAGTTATGTAAACTTTATGGTGAATTTAAAGAGACCACAATGCATTTAGTGATGTGAACTTTAATGTAAAATATATTGTAAATATAAAGAGATCTCAAAAGATTTAGTCATGTAAACTATATTGTGAACATAAAAAGATCTCAAAAGATTTAGTTATGTATGTATGTAAGACTATTGTGAATGTAAAGAGGTCACAGTAGATTTGGATGTGTCCGACTATTGTGAATGTAAAGAGGTCACAGTAGATTGGATATATAAGTAATAAGACTATTGTGAATGTGAAGAGGTCACAATAGATTTTAGATATTATGTAAGACTATTGTGAATGTAAAGAGGTCACAGTAGACTATTGTGAATATGAAGAGGTCACAGTAGATATGATATGATAAGACTATTGTTAATTATTGATGACTTGATATTTTAAAAGAGTACCGAGAGTTTTTTACGCCGGCTTTTTCTCTCGGCCTACACCCCATGTCTTCTTTGCCGATGAATAGGGATTTCTACCGATACATATTTAATGACGTGAAATAGGTGATACCTGTATCTTTTATTCCATTATAAATAAACATAAATTAAATTTAGGTTCAATTTAACTAAAGAGATGTAATTCAAGAATGAAAGTTAAAAGATACATAGAATTAATTTTGTTTCTGTTTTGAGTTGTAATTTACAAAGCATTGTTTTTGTTTTTCTTTTTTTTGCGAGACGCAAACATTGTCAGGAAAGGCCGACTGTTAGCTTTTATTATTTATTTAATAATATTCTAAATAATTTATGAAACATATTCTTTTGCTACAAGTGCGCATGTGCAATAATTACTCATTTGACTCGTTCGGTTATTTACGAATTGTTACGAATTGACTCGAATAACTGCCCGAAGTGGGAAGGTCGAGTCAGAGTGGGGACTAAAGGATAAAACAGCTTGTAGCACATGCGCACAGGCAATTCCTTTGTTCAAGTTGGTGTTTATACATTTTACGTAGGGTCAGTGTGTGAAATATAGTAAATCAAGTCATCATTGGAGTGTTTAATTTCCTACCCTAAGAACCAGATCAACTAGCCCTAACACAAGGTTTCCTAAGCCTTAAATCCCATAATTTAAATACTATCTGTTTTTTATAATATTTAAATACCATTTATATTCATTTTCCATTAACTTATTTAATGCTATGTTACCCGACATAGGTTTTTCGGCGCATTTTAAGTAAGTCACGATTTTGTTCATGACCAAGGAACATGATTATTTTGTTTATATACGAGAATTTTCCAACGAGCTACAAAGTTTGAACTGGTATGTAATATAAACATGTTAACTAAGTAGTTCAATCTTTTCTGTTTTGAATGGATATGGAAATTTTTTAATTTTTTAAACATTTTTAATTTGTATAATTTCTTTATTATAATTTAATGTGCTTTATGTTATCTACACTACTTTCTGAGCGTTCATGAAGCTGAGGAATAAATTAATTAAAATATGTAATGATTGTAAACAAGAACGTAAACCAAAACAAATCCGTATTTGATGTATGTGTACTTCCTAATTCGTGTATCAGCCTGATGTGTGCATTCGCGTTGTTACTGTTGCGTATTTGTTTGGTTTAGCGAATTTCTTGCGCGGTCGTTGACACCTGCCAAAATGCAGCAAAACAAACCCGTCCGGTGGTGCCGACGCGCATGTCGCTGCAGCCGCAGGGCGCTGTGACCTTGCTCGCCCGCGCCCCTCGCGACGTCATGCGGGGGCGCGCCGGTGACGTCACGTAGCGACCTCGGCGATCGTCACTCGCTGTACACGTGAATAACACGCGCCGGCACGCTTTAGCTGCGTGATCACTGCGCCGCCATTGGCTGCTCTGGCCGCGCCGTCCGCTCCCATTGGCCGCCCTTCGCCCGCGCTCCGCACCAGCTCGTGCTTCGTGCCGTGAAACACCGCGAAGCGGTTTATTCGTCTGCCGATTGCCGACGAATACTAACGCGCCTTGAGTAGAATCGCGTCGCGCCAAAGCAAGTTTACTGTATTAAAAAGAAAGTTTCTCACCTTTGAATGAACAGTCAGAATGTCTACTCTCCTCGATGTTTGCGGTCCTCTTTCCCCGCCGTCAACGCCGCCGTTGATGGAAGACAAAGTAAGTTTCGGTTATTTTTTTTTTAATTAATTAAATGAAAAAAATATATATTTGTAAATTATTTTTAAAAAACAATCTTTACCTTGGACAATTGAAAGTATGTAGCGCACAGCGCGAACACGCATCGCACGCGTGCTCTGACTCACCGAACATATACTTACGGCAGAACGTTTCTTTGTCTACAGGTGGAAGTATTGAAGAAGGCAGCTGTAAAAAGGGCTAGAGAGTCGCCCCCTGTGGGGTTCGTCACACCCCAGCCATCTGACTCTGAGGGTGAAGATGAATGCAGCAAGCGCTCTCGGTGCGAGTTGGCCCGCCTGCTCCTCACCACACCTCCTCCAGAGCCGCAAGTGTGTCCGCGACCATCGGTCATTATGCGGGCTCACAAGGATGGAACCTGCAGCCCAGAACCGCTGCTGCCGCCACCGCCGCCAGAATCAATGAACATTCTTAAAACTCTTAAATTTAAAATGAACCGTGGCCACAGTTATTCGCAAGTGAAATATATTGCGACTCAGACACAAAGCCCTCCCGCCCTTGTTGAGACGCCGGCGAAAGTTGAAGAGCCGCGAGTGCCGTCGCCGCACCCAGAATTGCCCACTAAACAGGAAGAGCGGGTTCCGGCGGCCACACCCGGCTGGGTGCCATTAGCGCCCCGCCCCACGCCAGCAGTCATCGTTCCGGGCAACCTAATTCCCACAACTGCCCTATGGCTCGTGACTCCCGCCCCGGCCGCCCGACGCAGGCTCTACGAGTGTTCACATCCTGGTTGTGGAAAAAATTACTTTAAGTCTTCACATTTGAAAGCTCACGCCCGAACCCACACGGGAGAGCGGCCATTCCGCTGCGCGTGGCCTGGATGCGAGCGACGTTTCTCCCGATCTGACGAGTTGTCCCGCCACAAGAGGACACACACGGGCGAAAAGAAATTCGGTTGCCGCGTCTGCAACCGCCGCTTCATGCGATCCGACCACCTCGCGAAGCACGTAAAACGGCACGCCAAAGAAAGAACGCCACAACCAGTGCTCAGGCTGCTTCCTTCTCCGCCAATGGCCATCCAGCCCACCGCAATGAACTGACTGTGATTTAGATCTCATGATCGTTAGCTTAGTACTCTTTAAGACTGTCCTATCTACTACTTAGCTAGCACTTAAGGTTAACTTGTAAGATAAAAATATAAAGATTTGATTTACACTGTGGTTTGATTTCACTACACGCACACGTAACACTTCACTTTAAATGAGAAAAAACACTTTAACTTACACCCTCTGGGGTGAGGCGGCCGACTGTCGACTCGCGCCCGGCTCACCCGACTTCTGATAAGAAAAAAACCTAACAGCCTTATCTTGTGAGAGTCGAGTGATATGCGATTTAATTTAATTTAAATATTTGCTTTAACGAACATTATAGTACATTCACATCATTCTAAAACGCGAATAAAAAAAACAATGATATTATTGTACCTAAATGATGTATTACATCTGAATTATCAAGTGGATTTTGGGTTTAAAACTAGTTCTAAATATTGCATAATGTTTTCAGCATTATTTATACATTATAATAAAATATCTCGTATTAAAGTTATTTGTAATTGGAAGCGCAAACATTTCTGCGTACATTATATATTTTCTTCATACTAAAAATTATCGAAATAATGCAATTCATGTGAGGAAATCTAAGATATTTATTATTTATGTAAACTCGAGCAGATTTCTACTAAGTCGTGCATAATCCGGATATTCTATTGAATTTATGTAATTCATGATAATGTCTTTGCTAATATTAGCAAATTATTAGTACACGATTTATACATATTTGTGGATCATTTTGGTAATTTTTGAGTTAGGTGTATAATGTAAAGAGATCAGCTTATTTGTATTACATCTGTAAGCCTATTTAATATATCAATTTATAATCTGTTGACACACGATGCATTTTGTAGAGTACGCAAAATTATTAATGCGCAATATTATATGATAATTTTGTACGACACTTTTTGCATCAAAATTACAACACATTTACTATACGCTCTCTTCACGGCATCCTGTTTTGCCATTTAAATAAATACAGTTATTTTTTAAATATATAACAAATAAAAAAAAACTAATATTTATTAAAACGTTTAATAAAATTTCGAAAATCACGACTAACGGATGGTTCATAAACGAATATTGTGTCCTTTAAAATGCATTTCACTTCAATAAACGGTATTAATTTAATTAATTTTATCTTTCACAAAAATATAACATATCCTGTTTATTGACCTCTTAATAATAGCTAAAACTTGAAATCCATTACAGTCACAATATTAACACGCGGTGCCCACGCCTTGCGGTTGTGTACGTGACGTCACACTTTCTTGATAGCGAACACTTCCTAAGATAACATGCCATAACAAATTCGGTTAATAACATTCCTGTTTCCATGATTGTCAAGGTTAATATTCCATTAATGAGAGAAATTCGAGAGGTCCATTTTTTTAATTAACTACATTTATAGTAAATTCAGTAAATTTACTGGAGAGATAGATTTTATACCTTTAAACCCCTATAAACCTCTAGTGAGTATACATTTTTAAATATACTTTTGTTGAGGAAAATGCGTAAACAATTGGACAACAACAGGAGTTGAAACAAACGCATATTAAGAATTAAATATTCAAATTTCCTTTAAAATGCACAATAATATTTCCAGCCTTGCGATTCTGTAACTCACTTTTCGAATTTTGATTTGGCATCGACAATCGTAAAATGACTGCTTTACGACTGATTTGAGCGCGACCGCCGCTGTGAAAACCGCTGTGAGAGTTCGAAAAGCAAGTTACAGAATCGCAAGGCTGGTATCATCCCACTTCGATGGCAGGAAGTCTTCCATAGTCTGCTACTCTAGGCATTTCGTGCAAACTGGCGAGCTGTGGGATGGTTTTCCAGTATAGGTCTCTGGATCTCTAGTCAAATCCCAATAACAAAACCCATCTTTCCGTTTAACCATAGACAATTAAAGTAAATTGCCTTTGGTTTAACCGATGTGATTTAAATTGATTCCGTTATTTATAAAGCTGTCTTTAACAACAACTATAATATTTGTACAATATTTGGTAATAAGTAATATATGAACGACTCGTCCTTAAAATTATATGGCGTTTCAAAAAAGCGCGGGATCGAAATTTTTGGAGGGAAATATGGGAGGGCCCAAATGGGCCAAACCCTTTACTACTTACGATTTACTGATAGAGATAATATGTGTAAGCTGTCATAAATGCTTTGACAAATTACCAAGACATCCTTGACAAGACATCTATTGTCACATCACAACTAACCTAGGTCAAACTTTAGCTATGTCACCGGAAACAAATAGAAGGCCATGGTTAATAGATATTTCATAGTTTTATTGCCTATTAAATAGGGCGGCCTTTAAAAACATTTCAAACTATGACCATGATACCTAATATTTTCAAAACTCATTAAGATTTTTTTTGTTACCAATAACCGAATAAACCTCATGGTTTATTCGGTTATTGGCAACAAAAAAAATCTCCAGAAAACTATCTCTTTCAATTAAATCTGACGTTACCTAATCGGGCTTTAAGTTTTATGGTGAACTCTCAAAGACCGTTAAGTGAGTAGGTACATGGAATTAATTTAACGTTCGTTCTAAATAGTATTGCAGCAAAAGAAGTGAATTTAATAATATATGTAGTAGTGAGCAAATCGTGTACAGTCCAAATTCTATAATATGGCCTTGACTTGAGAAAGGGACTTAACGAGTCAGCACCCTGTTATACAATATTTTTGCCCGGCCAAAAAACTTCCTCCTATCAGTATGATGTGTGATTTTTAGCGCGCATAATGACAGACGCGTCAAATTACAAATTTCAGACGTCAAAATGATAATTAGACCATCTTTAAATCGATTATTTAATTGTAAAGCACGAATATACTTATAAATTTCGAAGATAATAAACATCCACCACTGAATTAATTGTGGACTAATTAATATTTCATAAGATCAACCGTTTCAAGAATGGTTGGATTTCACTAAATCGCCAATAATATCAATAAATGTTAACGTGGAGAGATATATACTAAACGCAATCTCTTTTAAATTATAATGTTATATGACTTCTTCATTGTTAGTTTAGATCATGCATCCGTCTAACTTTTACAAAATTTTAGTCAGAGACAGATTTGAAACAAAAATGTGTATATATATAAGACTCTCCCCCAACTTAGATACGTATTCTAGGCTTATTAATAAAGTTTAATTTCCTACTATAAGGTTAAATTGAGCTTTTCACAAATGCTGCCTAAATCCTGTGTCCTCACAATAAGACATATTCTATCTTAAAGCAACATTTCCAACTAAAGTTTGACCCCATCACACTAACTAACATTCTCTTTTTCTTGGCACATTTTTTGAACAATTAATTCATCCTTAGGTATTAAAAGTAAAAAAAAAAATGTAAAATAGCTGTTTCTAAATTTCTAAAGAGCCTTGATTACGATGCAACATAAAATTTGGTATCCATATTCCATAGCCATTTGAGTTAGACTTTTAAATGCATTCACACACGTTTGATTCACACACCCTTAAACATATTTCCACACTCTCAACCACTCATGCTTTAGTTTTATTTATTAGTTATTATTTGTAACTTTAGTTTAGTCATAGTATGTAGTCATCTCTTTGTATATTTTCTGTCCGCTATGGAAGGATGGTGACCCGTTACTAGGACTTCTATAGTCTTATTAATTTTTATAGGCACCAGCTTCTCACAGTTGTAGCTGGTATTGACCTGCAACATGTAAACAATCCAATATTGTAAAGAGGTAAAAAACATTATTATTTTTATTCATCTCGCAGTAATTTCGTATTGTACTTTTTTGTGCGGTGCATAACATTTTATGGTCTTGAGTATAAATAAATGGCATATTAGGATTTTATAATAAGAATTTTACGTATTCATTGACCCTGATTGTTATATTATACGTTGCTGAGTTCACACTTGGTCAAGGTTTTCTAGTCAATACAATGAAAACAAGTATTTTGGCGTTTTGATTCAAATATATTTGTATGGGAATATAAGGCAGGGAACAGAGGTTGTAGCCACTGGAATTAAAACGATTCTAAATATACCAGAGATCAAAATCAATTAATGTAAAGAATGTAATTTTTTATGATTTTGATTTCAATATAAAACATTATTAATTATACAGAAAAATACAATCAAATCTACTACAATTACATTTTAAATCCACTGTGGTTTGTATTTAAGTAAAAATAGCATTCTTGTTAGGAGAGCGACAAATGCATATAAAAATAATTCTTCAACTTGCTTTTTATCTTGCTACCTAATAACTGACCGAGATGTCCTTACTTAGACAATAGTCATGCCAATTATCCTACAGTGTACCCATAGATGATTTCTACTGGTATAACCAACCTTCCATATACATTATTTAACCACATTCAACACATACACATACCCGAAATATGTTACATATTTCTGAAATATTGAATAACTTATAACACGTTAGAGTGAACTGTTAAAGGAAGATAATAATCTATTTTTTCTATACTAGTATTATCCGTCTTGCGCCATGACAGCTACCACCTCCAACTAATAATGCGCAAAATCCAGGCTAAACGGCGTGCTGGTAGAAGGAAAATAACATGACTTCGCAACGGTAAAAAGTGGACGCGTATTGCGACTGCGGAAGAGTTGGTGCATCAGTACAAGACAAGTCAACGCTAAGGCAGCCAAGAGACTGACAGCCACCAGTATTTGAAAGGCTTAACAAGAAGTAAGTTTCGTGAGATTGTAGAATGCTTTAATTAACAGAACCAAACTCTTGTGAGAGTCTTTATTTGTAAGTGTCGTGGGTTATATTAACAACAAAAAAATTAAAATACCCATGACAGTCGGATTTGTAAAGAAATTCGGAGGAAAAACAGTCGAATTTCGAAACGAAAACGTTTGGTCGAAGATTTATAAAGAATTATCTATATGTATATATTTTCAAAGTTTACGTGACACAGAAGCCAATCTGAAGAGCTATTTTTTTAAAAACTCAGTCACTTTCAGTAAGACTTAATACAATGTTCTAAATCTTGAATAAGGGAAAAAATATGTTATATATTTAAAACTATACAACTACCATACATAAACCAATGCGTTAATTGTTTAACTTAATTACCGTGAAATAATATATTTTCTCGATATAAAAAACGATATCAAAAGTGATTTTTCAAATCGTGTTGCATGACGCAGAAGAAAAGTAAACAAGCTAATTAGGTCACAGGTCATACATGAACTCATGGACAAATTGTTCTAAATATAGGCTCAATCAGTCGCAGTCTCAAGGGCCTAACTCGGTAGGGTCTATAATTAGAAAAAACACATGCACATACACATTAATGCGAGGTTCTATCATGTTTATTCCCGACTAATAGAGAATAGAGAACGTGTAACTGAATTTTATGTAATAAAGAACAAAGATACTTGATTCTTTTATACAGAAGTGGACAGTTGTTTGACCAAGTGATATGCGGCCTATTAAAGGGCACGATGGTCCAGGAGAGGCCTATATAGCCGCCAATTGAATGAACCCATGAATTTTTTAGAACTCTTCAGTATGAGCTAGAAAAATCTAATCCGAAAACTTACTACTTACTGCTGCATTTGGCATTCTGAAAAGGTGGGAGCTTGTAGTTTATTGTTTATCAGAATGCCAAATCATAAAATGACTGCTTCACGACTGATTTGAGAGCGACCGCCGATGCGAAAACCGTTGTGTGAGTTCGAAAAGTGAGTTACAGAATCGCAGGGCTGAAATAGCGAATTCAATGTTGGAGTTAATAATTAGCAAACAAACAACACATATTCGATTGCAAACTGTTTGCTGACCACGATATAATTCTGATATTCACTTGAAATGTCGAAACGTAATTACAGTATTAAATTAGCATTTATATGCCTTAAATCATTAAAATTGTCTGAGGTCGTAACTCTGCTACGTGTAGACTATGGTCGACGTAATCCAATTAAACCCCAAGAAGACACAAGTTTACGCGTTTTCTATTAAAAAAATACCCTTTGTCACTACTCCTCCTTGTAGCCACAGCCAGCATCGGTCAGTTTCGCGGTCATTTGGAAGGGAAGGCTAAATTATCCTCTAAGAAGCTTGCCGTGCTTAGCAAGGCGAGACGGTAGGTGAATCCGGGTCACCGCTTAATTGTTTTTGGTATTACCACAAGAACCCAGTAAATAAATATTCATAGTATTTTTTTATAAGTGAGACATAATGAAGCGTCTTCAGTCATATAAATCGTGTGTGGTTTGGAGCCAGAAAATCCATTTATTTTTTGTCAAAATAATTATCTATTTAAATCCTCTAGGTTCATTGTCTTATAAGAAACATTCTAAACTTTTATCGATTCATTCATCGTCACTAACAGCTCAGTGAATAGCTGTCACTTGTCACCGCTTCTACATATTAATAATAAATACATTCAATCCAGTCATCACTGTCCACGAGGCAGCGTAGTGACAAAAAACGTCACTTCAGTTTTCCCGCCAATTATGACGCATCGGGAATATTTATAAACATATTATAGAAAATAACTATTCTATTAACATTAATTATTTATTTATTAAAAAGTCGTAAAAGATATTTTGTAAAACATAAAGATTTAAATGTGTCTTATAAGAAATAAAATAACAAGTATTTAATAATGAAAATAAAATATATTGTGTAATATAAGTTTAATCAAATAATTAAACAGTTAAGCTGTATGCATACGTTAAAATTTTTAAGATGTTATCTAATTTAGTTACCTTAATTTTAAATTAAGGCCTAACCTCAGGAAAAAACGTACCCAGTTAACGTTTATAAAATCACGTACAAAATGTATGATAGAAAATCCCTAAATCGTATGCACTCGTGACGACTTGCGCGGGAGTGCACGACTCGGATGCGTGACGATTGACGCACGTCATTGTTTTAAATTTTTCAGTGTCATACACCGCATACCTATACACTTGAAAAACAATTTAAGTGATTTGATAAATATTACACATTTGCTCATCTCACTAATAAAGATGTTTCTTGTAACTAATTATTATTCTAATAGGCAAGTCGTCGACTCTTTGGGTCTAAGGCAAGCTGGTTTCTCACGATGTTTTCCGTTACCGTTCGAGCGAATGTTAAATGCTCTTAAAGAAATTCCATTGGTGCACAGCCGGGGATCAAACTTACGACCTCAGGGATGAGAGTCGCACGCTGAAGCCACTAGGCCAACACTGCTCGTTTCTTATAATTACTACCTTTAAAAATGAAAAGCTTTATATTATATTACTTATTTTATTTGGCGTTTGGAGTGCATTACAGCATTCGTGTTCAATGACTTAAACTGTAATTCGTAGAGTATAAACTACTGTCTGACAGGTCTAGTCTAGTATTACCAATAATTATATATTCCCATAACTATACCTCGTGACGCTTTGCGCAGGTGAACTGTTCACGGTGCGGAAGCGTGACGATTGACGCTCGTCATTCTTACACGCTCGCCAATTACGTGACAAAATACTTTGGGTGACAGAGGTGGGACTTCCTTTTAAGGCTAGGACGCTATTAAAGAGCTGTAGAGTTGGTAAGGTAACTGTATGTTTTTTGTTTTTATGTACGCAATAATTATAAAAAACCGAGAGATAATACAATGCACTTGCAGGCTAATTTATCAAATTAACATACTGACAAAGGTAATAAGCTGATTATTTTTGTAAAGTGAGCCAACACGAAACGAGAGCGTGACGTTTGATGTCACAAACCGTCAACAACGTGACATATAGTCGCACTTAGCTGTATGCAATTTTAAGATTATTTAATTGCATTAATGAAAACATACAACTTAAGATTAATAATTATTTTTTATTTAAGATGTGTACAGTACATAATTCCTAGTAAATCGACATTTGGTAGTATTTTAGTGGTAGGTCGGGACATAGTGACACTAAATAGTGGGTCATTTGTACCAGTATGTCGGTTTTTGTGGAACAAATCGATTGACACCCTAATTAATCCGACGAGTTCGACTAACGTCCACGCGATTGGGCCGTCGGTACCAGCGTTCTGACCATCTTTTTTTTTTTCATTGCGTAATAAGACCCCTGAAGAACCGCCATACTGGTACAAATGACCCACAATTTTTTGTCACTATCTCCCGGCCTATGGTATTTAATGATAAATTAATTATGTAAGTATTGCGCAAGTCTCAAACTCATTGTGTATGCAATAAAGTAATTAATTTAATCATTTTAAATACATGTACATAATAAAGAAATGTGTCATGTAAATATTATGCAATTTTTTAACTTATGTATTGTATACATAATGATTTTCGGCACGAATTTCTTTTCTTTCGTTTGACCCTCCGCTGCACCAAAGTATTTTTACCCGTTCAATCAGTGAAAGAATAATAAGATATCATGTGTCGAACATCGATCGATCGTTGGGACCCTAGGATCTTAGTGCCCATTCTAGCATCGGGTTACCGATGGAAAAATCTAGGCTGAACACCTAAAAAAACTCCCATGGGAGCTCAGAGATAGTAATAAATCCATAGATTCGCCAATGGACGCATTTTTCCCACTTGCCTATAAAGAATAGAAGCATAATATATATAGAAGCATTAATATGTATTTCTTTACTGACAAGTCATAAGTGTACATGTGATTAAATGATTTTTGAATTTTGGATCAAAACAGATGTACTAATAAGTACAGCTACTGGATTATTATTATTATTTATAACAGGTACCAAGATAACCACTCGTTGCGTGTTGGCCTTTGTCCTTAGGCGAGTACGTGCTTACTAACATCAAGACCTTTTGTCTGGCTGTAAATTTTATACATACTCGTGGGTATGTTATAAAAGTGTAATCGTAAAATGTATGAATAATTTCATTTGTTTACGCAAGTATTTATATATTACTTGCGTCAACCAAAGACATATCATCCCCCGGATAGAGTATCAATTGAAATTGTATTCATAATTTTCTAAATTATCTCATGTGAAGTTTTAAAATTCTAGAATGTCGTTCGGAAGTTAAGAATTTTAAAACACGATGACGCCATCAAGGAAAGGCCAATACTCAGATCATAATCATGTTTACGTCCGTCCAAGAACATAAGGAAAATAAAAATACGTAAGAAATATACGACATAGATGCTAACAAAGGCCTAAGGATTGTTATTACGAGTATATATGCATGATATGTTTTCAAATCTCGTACAATCCATAGAAATTATTAACACTTAAAAACTACGCGCATCAACACTATGTAAAACCAGCTACGCACTGAAGTATTTCCAAACCAATTCGACGTTGGGTCCTTCAAGAAAAGAGCGTAAAAATTTCTAATAGGCCGGCAACTCACGCGCAAAAACTCTGGCTTTGAGAGGGTATTTTACATTTAAAAGTAAATACTTTAAGTATAATAAGCTCATATTTATAACATTTTTAAATTATTTATTATAAAACTTCTCGACCGAAACTTGTCGTATATTATGTCTAGCTTGTTTTTTTTAAATTGTGGGCTTGTATTATCGTAGGTATATGTTTTAATTGTATTTTTAATTTCTATTTTTTTTTTTGTGAAACTTATGTTTACATTAATTGTCACACATTTTAAATGTAAGATTTTGTAAAATAATTAGTAGATTTAGTACTGTATTAGTATTACTGTGAGTGATGCCGTAAGCTTAATAACTAAATAAATAAATAAAAATAAATAAATAAGCTCTTTTATAGGAGAAATATTTTCAATAACATTTATTTTAAAAGCGTTTTTTTCACACCTTTAACTGGCCTAACTTCAGCATTATATTTAGTTTATATTTGAGTTGACAAGTTTTATATAGGTACCTTAGGGTATATTATACCCATGTTAAAATATATTTATCCCTCCATTTCGACAAGTTAGTTTCATATTACATTTATTTGTCATAATTACATAATTGCTGGGTTATATTATGACCTATAGATGGTCTAGGTAGGTCGTTAAAAGATCATTGAAATTGAAATATTTGCCCCGTTACAGGGGACTGTAAGTTATATTAAAAATGGTATTTATAAACATCATAATTATATTAATTACTCATTGCATTCAACAGGATGAGATAACTTTATCGCAAATAATAGACGCAAATTGTAACATTCAATTTATTTTGTTGTATGACAAAACCTTGGCAACAGTTTAATAGAGAAATAGCCAAATTTCTCGAATATTCGAATTGAACAGTAGTGAATTATATTCTAACCGACTTCACAGAAAGGTTTACAATTTAAATTTCGTTTGTTTGAAGAGCGTTCTGATTCCATAGATGCGGCTCTTGTAATTCGCTGGATAGCTTTATGTGTAAACATTTAAAAGTCTTTTAGGAAAGTTCGCCGTAGATTTTCCGCCGTTCATTCGTAAAGGCATATTAATATATTACAGTGAAATTAAATATGTTAGTTTTGTCGCACCACCACTATGCGAAACCTGCTGCCAACTGAAGTTATTCCGAACCAATTTGACTTAGGGTACTTTAAGAAAAAAGCGCACCAATTCTTAAAAGACCGGCAATGCACTTGTGAGCCTCCTGTCCGTTTGCGTTTGCGCTATTTATTTTTTAAAAAAATTTGCTCAATGTTTGCATGAGCTGAAACTTTCTATTGGGAACACGCCTATTCTGTGGAAGGGAATGGGCCAGATAATTATAATAATAACATGTTTCCGAGTTCGAACAATCGGTGTCTCCATTACAATTAATTTTACAATCACACACCACTCATAGTGATTACAATTTACAGACAAAACACAATACAGTATGGAACATTGTTCTAGATACGAGTAAATAAACCAGTGAAGGTCATAGCTGCACATTTGTTTAAAACTAATGTAATTTAATTTTCCAGTCTGGTTACAAGGAAAATCCCAGGCAAAGAAGGACGGATACCTGGATCTATGTAAAAAAATTTAATACATTTAGTATTGTATTTATATTAAAAACACGCCAAAGCTCTGCAATTTAATAACACTGGTATTTATGTTTACAAACTTTTATTTTTCAAACTATTTAATACTAAAGCTTTCATAACAAACTATGGCAACAAGTTCTAAGAATTCCTAGAGTAATTTTATTCTTGGCGTATAGTGACAGTGTGTCAATGTTGCAGCGCGGGCGCGGCGATGACGTCATGCGCACGCATTCAACGCGTGCTGCCGTTGTCACGCCCACTGCACGTTACCAAAGTGGCTCTCGCAGGACGGGCTAAAGGTTGGTATTGCAATAATTAATTAATACGCTACCATTTAAATTTATCTCACAGATATTTATATGATATTTAACTACGTAGTATCTGAAACAAAGCTTTTGTGTTTTTGTACCTTAAAAATATGTTTAGACTCATTCAGCCATATAAAACTAATCTAATTAAGATCTTTTTATGTCATGATAATGTACCGATGAAAAGATAAAACAAATATTTATCGAAATCCTACTATTATGATAACTCTAAGGAAATCTTCCAACCGATGTGACCTTGGAGATCATAGACAATTCCCGTAGCACGTAGCTGAACATTTGTAGCCGGTTCTACGATTTATAAATAGTCTTTAAGTCCACTTACATATAGTCCAGTCAAATTATGGCTAAAAACGGGTTAAATAAACATGAGCGAACACAGTTTGGGGATTTTGAGGATCGATAGGGGGGTGTATTCTGAGCATAAATTCCAATTTGAGGGGTTGTACTGAGGTCAGCTCAAGGTCATTTCGATGGAAACGCGTTTAATTCGATATCTCGAGAATGGTTAGTGTTAGGCGAAAAATTGTAGAGACCTTTTCTTTTCCTAACTAAATTTACTAACTTTTTTATTTGAAACTTTTTTTTATAACATTAATATTTTTCAAGTTATTACTCCCGCAAGGCAGAAATTTTACTTTTTTTTCAATCTTTCGTCGTTTTCTCCCCAACCATTTAATTTAATTAAATTTTACCGATCATGGAAGTGTAGATCTTTTAATTATGAACAATTTTGTTCATAAACTTTTTTCCGTAATGCCAATACCTTCGGAGTTATAGATTACTTTACCGAGCGAAATCCGCGCCACTGTCGCAATATAAAAAGGTCAATCGATTAAACTATTTAAAAATTAGGTATTTAATTTAGGTAAATTTAAGTAAATTAACAATTAAAACTGTTTCACACATTTATTTATAGAAAAATAGGTTATAAAATTCGGAATATTAAGCACCCGAGGTCGATGGAAGTGATTCGTAAATATTCGTGGTCCTGACGGTATCGGGGCATATGTCATCCTCGTCCATTGTGTCAAGATCATCATCGTCGATAACGTTCGCGACATTCGAACAATAGTTCTCTTGGCAATTGGTGCAAATCACTGAGCAAAAGAGGCCGGCCTTTCTGCATTCGCACGCTTTGCCGCATTTGGTTTTGCATTTGCACGCAATCGATCTCAGTAAATTATTAATCTTAATATATGATTAATAATGATAATAAATCAGTAATTATTAGCCGATAGCGATGTCATTGAAACCAGCTCCGGATAATTTAGGACGACGTATGCCCCGATACCGTCAGGACCACGAATATTCACATATCACTTCCATCGACCTCGGGTGCTTAATATTCCGAATTTTATAACATATTTTTCTATAAATAAATGTGTGAAACAGTTTTAATTGTTAATTTACTTAAATTTACCTAAATTAAATACCTAATTTTTAAATAGTTTAATCGATTGACCTTTTTATATTGCGACAGTGGCGCGGATTTCGCTCGGTAAAGTAATCTATAACTCCGAAGGTATTGGCATTACGGAAAAAAGTTTATGAACAAAATTGTTCATAATTAAAAGATCTACACTTCCATGATCGGTAAAATTTAATTAAATTAAATGGTTGGGGAGAAAACGACGAAAGATTGAAAAAAAAGGAAAATTTCTGCCTTGCGGGAGTAATAACTTGAAAAATATTAATGTTATAAAAAAAAGTTTCAAATAAAAAAGTTAGTAAATTTAGTTAGGAAAAGAAAAGGTCTCTACAATTTTTCGCCTAACACTAACCATTCTCGAGATATCGAATTAAACGCGTTTCCATCGAAATGACCTTGAGCTGACCTCAGTACAACCCCTCAAATTGGAATTTATGCTCAGAATACACCCCCCTATCGATCCTCAAAATCCCCAAACTGTGTTCGCTCATGTTTATTTATTTCGTAATTTGACTGGAGTAATAATGATTGCAAAACTTTAGTCAATCAATACTTTAAAAAATACGTACAAAATATATGTGTATTTATGTGTAGTGCTAAAACTAGATTAAAAATAACATTATATTGATGTTGATACATTTATAACAATTGAACAAAACGTGTCTGGGATGTAAATTTTTTCGGAAAACTTTAAATAACAATTGTTTATCGATCGGAAATCATATTTCAATGATAAAGGGGTAGCCATGTTGACATTGTGTAATGTCTAGCGTTTCAACCACGTAACTGTGTATTTTCTAATTTGATTTATTAATCAATTAAGTTTTTTCATCAATTAACATTTAATTACGGAAAAACATTGTTTTTCTTTAAGAGGTCGAGAGTACGGCATCTAAGAGAGACTGATTAAATAAACTGCTTTATGACTTAAGTTTTGATTTCATCAATTGATATCCTACTCAGTGTTTAGCATCCGGTGCAACCGGAAGTGGGATGATTAAGTTCCATAGCAATGTTTTAACTTTTAACTAGTCTTAACAAATTATAATGTCTCGTGCCACATACTTCCGGAATTGATATACTGGAAATTCCAAGATCAATGCAGTGATTAGTTATCATATGATTTGGCTCGTGCCTTTAAGATTTCGAGATTCGAATTACAAAAGGAATTTTAATGTATCTTACATTTTATTTCGGTATTTTTAAGTTTAGTTATTTGGTTTTGTTGTTTTCAGTGTGCCCGTGCAATCCGCACTGGGCAATATTATCAGTAGCACGCCGCTTTTATAGACTCGCGTTCGTTCTGCTAAGTTATCGCGACTTTTGCGCTATTTTGTTCGTGATAACGGCGCGGAATTAGTATGATTCGTTGTTTTTAAATTCATAGTTAATAGGAATACATATACGTCCAACCTGAAATTTTTATATTTTGGCTTATATTATGATATGTGAGTATTTCTATACTACATAGAAAGTACAACAAAGCTCACATCTAACTGGCTTAAAAAACCAACATGTCTCACATAACTGAACAAAACAGAGATTCAGCAAGATGTTGTAAACATTAAAAATATCGTAAAACAACTGGAAAATTACAAATGCGTTGCACAAGTGTTATTTCGCTAATCGTATCGTGGTGGGTTAAGGCTGACATTCGATTGTGACGCGCTCTGACGTAAGGTGCCATGCGCCCGCGGCGTGATACCACAGATCACAGAGTTACGCGGGTGACGTACAGACTTAAAAGATATAGACATCCGTTTGTTTATGATTAAAATTATTTATTAAGCCTAGTAGTTAATAATCACATCGACAAAGTTGTTATCTTAGTTATAGCCGTAAGACAATTTTGATAAATAAATTTAAATACATAGACATAGATTTATTACAAACAAAAACACAAAATCTAGTCTTTCATCAGTATGGGAGTAGCAATCTACAATGTATATGGGCTGAAAACTTTATAAGCAAGTTAGCGAAGTGCTTTAATCTTAACCATAATTGTTTTGGACCGAATAGGAATCGAACATCAGGCCCAAGACCTGAAAACTGTTTCCCTTACCTTTGCGGTAAAATACTTTTGCAGAACGCCAGTTGGTGGTTCTAAATGTGAGGTGATCTCCAGAATGCATTTAAATAACTGAAGTATTTCCGAACCAATGCCTTCAAGAAAAGAGCGTACCAATTCTTGAAAGGCCGGAACGCACTTGCGAGCCTTCTGCAAAGTGAGTGTCCATGGGCGGCGTATTTTTTTTTTTTTTTGCGCTATCACTTACATAAAAAATAAGTTTGAACTCGGTTCACGCTACTCTAATATTGCATTAATGGGCGTGATCGACGAATGGCGCTGGGAATAAGATAGTTAGTAAATCGATAACCGATATTTATAGCATAGTAACAATAATTCTCAATCAATAAATGCAACAGAAAATTTGAATTAACTGAATACAATAATAATCATACAATGGTTTGATATCTAATATCTCTTGAATACTATTTAAGTCAAATCGACTTTTTGGGTTATTTGGGAAGATTTCTAAATTACCAGTTGCATTTCACGGTCAGCTAACAAAGCTCTACGAAAAAGGTTAAATATAAATTCGCGTAAAATTAGTAAAGTAGGGAAATAGCAGGAATTGCTGGCTAGAAGCCAAGTTGTGAGAACTTTGGACCGGCGTGGCACAACGATTTCCTCTTCGACGCGTGTATTTATGAGAATACTATGAGTGGAAAAATAGTGTAGGTAATACCGTCCATATTTATGAATAAATAAAGTGTTCGTAAGCGTAAAACATGTCATATTTTGACAGCGAAATCTCATCGATTTTTAATACAATTTGTATAGATTACTAGCTGACCTGGCAAACGTTGTTTTGCCATGTATATTAATTCTAGGAAAAATATTTTTATTTCAATAAAAATAACTATATACCTACATTAATAAAAATAGGGGCCGATCGTAGAGGGTGAAAATTAGGGGTTGTATGTATTTTTGTATGCATATATATATCATAAAAAATAAAAACAAAAAAAAATTCTTTAAAATAAAAAAAATGTTTTGGGGTGGAATCCCCTTATCATTTAGGGGTTTGAAAAATAGATAGTAGCCGACTCTCAGACTAACAGAATATGCATAAAAATTTCATTAGAATCAGTAGAGCGGTTTCGGAGGAGTATGGGACATTGTGACACGAGAATTTTATATATTAGAAGATAAAACGAATTCTTTTCGTACGATGTATGTTCATACATTCGTTCTGACTGTTTGAATTCTTCATACAACAGTACACAATTAATTAATATAATACAATAACTATTCGATTTAAGGTTTGGTTGATGTGTCAGTATTTTCTGATGACATTTTTATTGACAGTTGACATTAACGGATATTGTTTAAAACTTTTAATACATGATATTTGTGAAAAGTACAACAATCTTATCATAACATTATTATGTTATCTAACTTCACACACATAAATTAATTGTAGGCAAATTTATAATTTGCAAACATGTATGCTGCGATGTTCATAAGTTTCTTATTATTCCAACTTATTTACGCTTTCCTAAGTCCTCTGTGACGTCCACACTTTTATTTATACGGAATATCTAGCAGCTGCAGTCACGGCGATGTTCCATTTTACCGAGTTTTCACTCATATTTGATAATCAATGTAAACCAAATAAAGTAAATAAAACCATACAAATAACATTAAAATATACATGTGTATGTTTAAAACATACACATTATAATTAATTATTAAAAAAACTGGTGTAAGTTTAAATCTGTTAAAATAATTAACTGTTGAAATCGTGCTTTCGTCAACTGTCATTTTCATACAAAGGTCTATCCACAGACACCGATACGACCTCTCATGGATAGCTTCTATCGACAGATGGTTATTATACAATCCGTCGATTGGTTATTTGTAACTTTTTACATCATTTAAGATTAAGATTACTATCTCAGATGATGGATTATGGATTGATTAAGTTATTGGGTTCGGGCGTTAGGCAAAACACTAAAGGATTCAGTAGTCTTGTCTCGAAATGGATCTTATCCTTCAGATTAGTTTATTGGTAACGATTTATATTTTTATAATAAGCTTCGGAATTGATTTAATTTCCTTTATTGTATGAATAATAATTGTACAACAAATACGATCAAGGCGATTTAACTAATCCAGAGAAAGGTTAGGTTCAGATTGTTAATACATTTGAGTAAAGATTTAATTCAATACTAACTGAACAGTTAGTATTTTTCTCTATATAGATTTAAAATATTGCTTATTAACTAGATTGTGAAGGAAATATCGTTTAGCGCCTGTTTCTATAAATATGCAGACAACAAGTTCACCGACTTGTTGGGCGTCACGCGGCGAGAGTGTACTTTCCCATACGAGTCAGTTTTACGAAGAATCCGTTATTCGTAAAATTCTATTCGTTAAGGCCGATTTACATTATCTTAGTGTTTAGGAGAGTGCTTTAGGATAGTACTTTAGTTGAAACATGTAAACGCTACTTGCTTTAGTAAACGCTACGCTAAAGCCTTTCAAGTTGTACTAAAGCACTCTCCTAAACACTAAGATAATGTAAATCGGCCTTAAGGTTACAGTTGTTATTGTAACGGGCTTGAAGTTAAGGTGCAGTTAGAGTAAATATAAAATGTAATAAAATAAATATAAGAGGGCATGAGAAGGAATGCTGAGATTGTTTTTTAGTGGTTTTTGAAGTTATACTTCTTTAGGCGCGTTATGAAAAATTTATGAGAGTGAAATTTTACGATGCGCGCGCACCGTGACACAAAATTAACAGAATGAAGTTGCCCACGGAAGATGCTACGGCATTGGACATTATTTAAAGACAATATTCGAATAATAATAGAATTTATGTTACACTTAATGTAAGAGAATAATAATGTTTATTTATTTAATTTTTCAAATGTAAACTGAACTTTATTGACTATAATGACTCCTTTTCCAGTCTTTGATTATTTAATTGTAATTAATTATTTGCATGCAATCAAAAACTATTTTTAATAATGCCAAAAAAGTATAACTTCTTAGGCGCGTAGGTACATAAGTTCACGCACCCTTTTTTTTAATGTATAGTGAGGCTTATGAGCTAAACAAAAATGATAAAAGGGTAAAGATACAAGGAAGAAGTCGCTATTTGATCCCTTATTCGTTCCTTGCATCTTTGCAGTTTGTCACATAGACAAAAGTGTTTTTACAGAAAAACGTTACGGCGCGTTACATGGGGGGGGGGGTGTCAATAATCTCCAAAAAATGCGTGACGTATTACTTGAACACTCCCTTACCCCTTGGGCTGGGATTTGGTCTCTATATACGTCTATACTTTGACTGTATATCATGCTAAGTTTCCTCTGCCCAGGGCAGGGTCTATCTATTCATTTACGAAATGTGCCAGACATTTTGACACTATATAAGATTTTTTATCTGGATACCGTGCTAACAGTACCTATGATATAAATACATACTGCTTTTTTTTGTCAACAAATTGTCCAATACAAAAGTACTTCGAATAACTTAATATTTAATTACAAATGTTATAGGAAAATTAAACATCTTGAAATACTGATAAAATATTTCATTTCATAATATCGTTTATTTGAAACGGCAGTTCACACTGTATCAAACAATCTATAGCAATATTTACATGAAACCTTAAGCAATAATTAACAATATATATATTTCTCATTTGAATTACCACCGTTTAACATACATAATAAATATTAGTATTTTTATACATAAATATATAATATAACTATATCTAGAACCAGTGGTTATTACAACTCTTTTATTAACTTCGTCACGTATAGCACCTAATTCGTAAAAATAACGATCAAAACACTGCCAACAATTTTGTATATGGGACGCGAGCCGCATTGAAAACAACAGGGCGTGGTTCGAAGGCAGCGCGAGAGTCAACCAGAATGTTTTGACCTCCGTTCGGTGTGGATTGTGGACTGGCTCCGCTCTGCTTGTTGAAGGGCGCTAGAGTCATTTGTTAACTGGTCGTTGTTATACATTCTATTTTTATGTTGTACCACGCGACGGCCGCGTGTCTGTGTTTTGCTCTGATATATCGAATAAAAACCACACATCAGCAACGTGAAATAATTAATTCTATCATTATCTTATGTTTCTTTGTTACTATGCGACGCAATATTTATTTATAATTGTAAACATACGTTAATGAGAGTAAATCTGATATGCTAATAAAGTAATAATTAAAAATAAACATTATCATGAGCTTAATTGTAAAGTTATTACGTTTGTCGTGAAATATAAACAACTCTTATTTGTCACGTTATCGAACTGATAAGGGAATATGTTAAATCATTATGTATTTCAGAAGATGATTTTTATTCTAAGAAAAAAATCCATGAAAAAAAAGTATTGTGTAAGTTGTAAAAAAAATACTAGTATGGAAAAAGAACACAACATTTTCCATACTAGTGATTTTTTTTTTAATAATTTAAATACACCCCCCTCATAAGTGCTGAGCCGACGACGATCCGCCGCCGACTGAACGCCGGAACAGCGAGAACCCCCAACATTGACTACTACTTTGATAATGACGACCAATAACACTTGACCCCTCACACAACACAGAAACCGAACCGTGCCAAACACTAGGTGATGTTTACAGGGTCAATTAATACTGGTCGTAGATTACACATGCGCTTACGCAAATGGCAAATCATTAAGATTGGCGAATGTCAACAATAGATAAGTTGTCTGCTACATCGTTCGGGTCACGGATTCATTTGTTTAGTTTACTTGTTTTGAATTTTTACTCGGTTAATGAGGAAGATGACTATCGCGAACAAAACAAAATCGATTTATAAAGACCTGAGAAGTAGTTTACCGTGGTAAGGTGATGTCATGATTTGATCGTCAGGCGATATTGAGGTCATGCACGTAATTATACTAATATAAGTCTTATACAAACTTAAAAAAAAACTATGTTAACTTTTAAGAGACCAAATAAAATGACAAGCAATTCGTAGTACTAAAATGACGAAAAATAAAACTTTAAAGGAGATTGTTAAAAATTAATACTTAAATTATTAAACAACAAATAATAATACAAGAGTTAGAGTAGGTAGCGGTATTTCATATTATCATTTCTTATCAACATCTCCTACAGCAACTAACACGTCAATACAATAATTTAAGCTATTTTTGTAAATTCCCAAATTTATCATTATTCAAAAAATCTTATCAGCCTATTTAATCTTGTTTTATATTTCGTTACACTGTTATCGAATAATAAATATTTGTTAAAGTATTTAACAATGAAATTTAGAATGCATTGTTTATGCATATTAGTCAACTAAAAAATGTTTTCATCAAGAATATTAATATATTATTACGAAGAAATTTTTGTAACATTGCGATTTGCGATACTTATTATGAACGAGATTTACAAGTTATATTTACTTTAATTTCACAATGTTAAACATTGGCCCATTAGCTCAGTTGGTTAGAGCGTCGTGCTAATAACGCGAAGGTCGCGGGTTCGATCCCCTCATGGGCCACATAAACTTTTTTTTAGGAGGAAACTTTGTTATATAGCTAAAATCATAATATGAAATAATTTGCAGTTTTTAAATATAATTTTATGTTTAAATTTTAACCGCCGTTATAAAATGAGATCATTCTTTTTTACTGTACTATCTAAACTATTTAGTTGATTTATTTATTTATTATTATTATATATCTACTCATCAAGAAAACCCCTTACTTAAATTTATCCCCCTCCCCCTGTTTAATTATTATATTATACCTGAAGAAGTGTAAAACTGTCAATGATTTTAAGGAAGAGAATTGTCAATACAGCCTTTAACTGACTAAGGAACTTGTTAAATACATATATGATAATTATGACGTGTTGCGTATACTCGCTAGTGAAAACTGGTAACACTATCTAGGGGCAAAGGGGTCGGCCCCCTGTGCCTTCTCACTACACGATAACGTGTATCATTACACTTTGCGAAATAAATATATAATTTTTAAATATTTTTTTTACAAAATTATATATGCCTCCTCGCAATATTTTTTTCGATGTCAAATGACTGAAGTTTTAGTTAATTAAATTTTACATTACATTGTATTTTAATAAATCAATTTCTAATAAGTTTTATTGTTGTTTTTAGATTTATAAAATCGGATTTGTATCTAATGAATAACAAAGGTATTTCAAATATAATTACATAGTATTTTATCTGTATCATAAATAATTAAACAACATAATGACTTTTGGCAGTCAAAGATCGCCACCTCAAAGATAGGGATGTCAAACAAAATAAATATGTACAATGAAATAAAAATACGATATCTATGTTGTTTTTATAGAATTTAAAAGTCTTATGTCTCTTGAAAATATGATCCTACTATTACTGTCCCTGTTTTATTGCAAGTAGGCGAATATAGGATTGACGTATGTTGTTATATAAGTACATTCAAGAGGCTTTATCGCGAGGCTCAGCAGTAGCAGGTAATGCTGTCGGTTCAGGAAGATCTTGTCGCCGTCCCATTGGAGTACAGTTTCTTTCAATCATAAAATTCATGCTGGACAGAATGTAGAAGAACAAAGTGCTTATGACGCTTAAAAAAGGGAAACTTGAATATTTAAATACGAGCTCCTACAACTAATCATACAAGGCAAAGTGGCAGGCAGAAGGAGACATGGCGGCAGACGCACGTCCTGGTTGGACAATGGTTTGTTCAAAGCACCAAGTCATTCTTAAGAAACGCGGCATCCAAAATTAAACTAGCCATGATGATCGCCAACCTTCGCAAGAAGATGGCACTATAAGAAGCAGAAGAAGAATCATATAATTAAAATCATGCACAATTAAGAGGTATCTTTACCTACTATCACAGCACTCAAAAACCAGAAATATCTTATTGTAACAGTGATAAAAATGTAAATAACGCTTATTGTACAATTTTGAAGACAGCTAAGAGAGAGGTGGAATAGGTGCATTACCGGAGAACAGACTTGAGAGACAGAGTGCAATTCTGCAGTTTTCACCTAACCCGATTCGGCTATGCGTATTATAGTCACGCTTCAAATGCTAAAACTTAGATCAATTGAACTGCACCGTTTTTATCAATTCTTCTTTATTTTTTCTTATATATAAGCCTTAGTGGTAGTTCTCTTATAAAATCAAATTATATTTACGTTTAAATATTTCGAACACGCTAACCCTATCATTTAAAATGATGTATCACATGAAATTCTTACGCGGTCATATTAAACAAACAAATACCTTTAAATAAACAATTATAATCCAAATGTGTTTCAAGGAAACTGATGTAACTCTTGCAAAGCTTTTTTTGTTACCGAATAGAAAATTGGGTGTAAGCAACAATTAGGCGAGATGTCGCATGATGTTCGCTATATAATAGAGAAGAACTCGTTCTCGCTTTGCGCGAGAGAAATAGTTTTCAATAGAAAATATTTTTTGCTTTCTACGCGCAAAATTATTGTACAGATTTGCAAAGTAGTAAAATCCGGTTAACATAATGGAAAATATTACTATCGAATAATCAATAATAACACACCGATATGATAAGTTATCAAAAATATAGCTTGGAGACCATCACGTGATACAAACGTGCATACCAGTTGATTTAAATTCTAGTTTTCTTTCACGTAGATTTTGGCAAATTTTCTTATGGAATAAATTGTCCGCAAATCGCAATCAATCAACTTGCGGGTTCGTTTTTGAATTTAAAAAAAAAAGTTTAGTGTGTTAATTATAGAAAACACAATAATAACAATTTCAAAATAGGTTATGTGAAAGCTGGTAACTAATCTTGTAACAAAACTCTCTATATATAAAAAAATATAATAAGATATCTATATAAATAAATATACATATATATATTTTATAATATTTTGTATAATATAAAGCTTTGTAAAGCCCGAATTCTTTCAACGTAAAACAACTAGTCTACGTAATAAAACTTCTTGAAAATTGTAATTAATTCGCTTCTTTAATATACTTTTACCTTGCTCTTCTGTTAATTTGATGCTCTAGACATAGAAGATTCTTGGAAACTGCCTATCTTACCATAAAGCATTACAAAAGACAGATAGAGTTATTGGATATAGTATTATGTATTAGCATTTAGGTATATTGATCGGGTTTTGTATTGTAGGTGTATTGACGTAACTTAAGCTTGTTTGTAGGTGGGAGCGGCCCTATGGCCTTATGGATGTTTGTGATAAACGCGATAAGACAACCTTACCACCATAACAAGATAACACGTTGTGAATATGATATTTGGTTGCGGTTTTTGTTATTAAAATTTAAAAATATTGCACGAAAATTAAGTTCGGTGGCGGTTGTTGTATGGAGATGTTTTAATAAAACTCTTTGTTTGAAGCTGGGTAACAACTGACTTGGTTTAAAATTAGGGGTAGAGGGTTGCGACGCTAACAAAACCAAACATGGCTTATCTAAGGGTTCGTAAATCTAAATTACACTTATGTTATAGGACATTATCGGAAACGTAAATGTCAAAATACAATTTATAAGTGTGGTAAAAACTCATACTGGCTTCAAGTGTACAATGATTGTTTACATTTGGTTTACGCTACTAATTATTACCTAAATTATTTATATATAACTTAACTAAGTTAGTTACATATAAACTCACTCGGGCCTTCATAGTTTTATAAGTATGGCGTGTCAAGGCGTCATCTCCAGGGTAGTTAGCCAGAGGCAACCAGTCTTTTCAGCATTATAAGCATAGCATAGCAAAAAAAATTAAATCAATATTGCGTAGATACGTCACTTTTAGTTTAAACTAGTTTTGAAGGAATATTGAATTAAGAAACCTTAGGATCTCTTTCACATAATCAAAAACACTTGTAGTTCTAAATGTACACTATACACGAATGTTTACGGGAAATGAAATGATACTATACGATACTAATCAAGGACACATATACAAATCGGAAGCCAAAACATTAAAATATTGACATGTCATTTTATGTGACAGTAAAAATAGACAAGCAGAATGTTAATTTGACAAATATTACCTTTCAACAAGCCTTAGCTTTTCGCGGGAAAAAGTATGCTATAAGGTTCCATAATATCTCTATGCTGAAACCTCATAATCGATTCAGCATAAACATGAAAGCGTAATGACCTAACTTACATTTGCATTATATAAATACAATATTACAGTTAGGAATATGTGTTGCCAGTTAACCTAAACTTTTTATCCCTTAAAATGAAGATCCACGCAAAGTGTTGCTAGGGATTATATTATATATCTACATACAAAGCTCTCCCTAAGGTAATTAGTTAATTAATACAACATAACTGAAAAAAGGCTTAACCTACAAGAAAAGCTAGTGTAAATAGCAATCTCTATAAATAAACATGGGTTGAGTGGCGTGCATAGGATTCAAGTGCAAGATCGCTGGATCGATGCAAGTTCAAGGCTGCGGAGAGTGCGCGCGCACCCTATGACGTCATTGCCATTCATACCCCATCTCTGCGGGCTGGTGTCATCCCTCCCTGAGCCCGGGAACCGCGCCCTTCAGAACGTCAATGTCAACGGTACAAGGCATGAGCGTGGAGCTAGTACCGCAACTCCACACATATTTGCGTGTTTCATTTATGTTTAAGGCAGTAGCGTATTTTGTCTCCCACCTTCCACCATTTTTGCTACGGAAATCCTAAGCCGTAAACACTCATGACCAATGGTAGTATGCCAGTAGTAGTATTATAATTCACGCGAATAATCGCGCGGTTTATTTAGAAATTAATTTCAGTATATTTACGATGATTCTGAAGTTTCTTAACAATGCCAAAGACAAGATTATGAACATTATTATGTGATATAAGCAAAGATAAGGGAATATTCGAATCATGTTTATCGATATAATAATAGCAAAGATATTTTTTTATCATGCATATCTATATTGGTTACGTTTTTCATAAAACGCTATACATTGCAAATAGATAATGGTTTTCTTAAAACGTAAATAAAACGCTAATTCGTAACACTTGAGTCGGTTTTAACTTTATATAGTAGTAATATGAACTGAGAAATTGAGAGTAAAATTTATTAACCTTTATAAGTCCTGATAAGTCTTAACGGATAAACCTGAATTTATTACATTATTTACGCAAAAGTTTGAATCTAGCAACAAACAGTTCCTACTAAAAGTATGTTTACAGTAAAAGCAGAATGCCTGCATGGATAACAAAAATTTTTGATTCATAGATAATCAGAACCAATTTCTTGGTTGACATTACCCAGATTCTGTCATACCGATAGCTCTCCGAAAACATATACTTTTGGGGGCCTCATAGCCTAGCGGTCTTATTAAGTGGCAGCTAGGTGAGGGGTACCGGGTTCGGTTCCCGGTTCGAGGGCAAGTTTTAATTTAATTTAAAATTAGTTCTCGGCCTTTTGGAGGGTTGTGCGGTACCGGGCGAGTGCCTAAACCTTACATGGACGACATGATCGAATTTATAAGGCAAAAAAAGCACGAATGATAAAAATCTCATACTTGACGCTGGCTAATGCACAAACCGTGCCAGAGCCATTATAAAATAAAAATAAAAAAACTTTCCGAAAATCTATGGTAATATTTTAAATTCCAACTTTGCGAAAATAGTTGGTATTTATCCAAATCAATAATATACCTCTTTTTTTGATAGAACAGGGGGCAAACGGGCAGGGACCTCACCTGATGTTAAGTGATACCGCCGCCATGGACATTCTCAAAGCCACGGGGACGCGCGTGCGTTGCCGGCCTTTTAAGAATTTGTACGTACTTTTCTTGAAGGAGTTTATGGCTGTTTCCATAAGCATAATATCAAATTGTTATCTCTCAAGTTGTTGCAGGTCTCTCGCTAACTACGATTGCTCGAAACCGATCGAAACGTCGTTATGTACTAATAGTGTTTTTATGCTTCAACGAAGTATTGTTTAAAAAAAAACATATTTGTTTTTTCGTATAATTTTATTTTATCTATCGTAATAAAGGAACGAAGCATACTTTTTTTTTGAACAGGGGGCAAACGGGCAAGAGGCTCACCTGATATTAAGTGAAACCGCCGCCATGGACACCCTCAATACCAGAGGGCCGGCCTTTAAAGAATTGGTACGCTCTTTTCTTGAAGGAGTTTATGGCTCTTTCTTTATGTCGAATTGGTTCGGAAATACTTCAGTGGGCAGCTGGTTCCACATAGTGGTGTTGCGTGGCAAAAACTGCCTTAAAAAAACGCTCAGTTGTAGAACGACGGACGTCGAGGTGATACGGGTGAAATTTCGTATTCTGCCGTCCGATGATGAAACTCATCGGCAGGTATTAATCCGAATTCCGAACAACTCCTCTGAATACCCTGAACACTCGCATGTCGTAACAATACAACACTGAAGTTATATTATTAAAAAATCTATATCGTCTGCCATAGGGATAAATTTAGTAGCGTTTTAGTTTGATGTTTGATGTTGTTTTATGGTAATTATTATTTCGGGATATGAAGTTAATTTATATAAATTGTGCTGTATCGCAGTGCAGGCACTTTTCTACAAACTATTAATAATGTATATACCTTTGAAATCATTATAGCCAAGTTCTAAGTTGGTCAGTAACTCGATTAGGTATTTCGCTGCGTTATTACTCATTTAAAACACTATTTATACCTTTTTTATGGGACAGGGACACACCAGCGACACCCGGAGATTTGGATACCTTTAGGTACTGGAATTAAGTTTGGTGGCGATTTTGTATTGATATTTTCAAATAAAACAATTAGAAGCTGGGTAATAACTGACTTTAATGGTTTAAAATATGAGCTTATAACTAACATAAAATTACGGGTAGTGGGGTTGCGACGCTAACAAAAACTAACTTGGTTTATCTAAGGGTTCACAAATCTAAATGACACTTATGTTATTGGACATTATCGAAACGAGAATGTTAAAATACAATTTATGAGTGTAACAACTAAAGGGCTCAACTATTACACACTTCTAATTATTACCTAAAAAAATATTTATATGATACTTAACCAAAGTTAGGTTATATAACCCTCGTTAACATTTGCAATATCTCTTTTTCGGATTTTAATTTGGTATATAGTATGTATTTTCTTTTAAATGAAACTGTATTCTGAATTGCATGTATGCCAGTATACCATAAAATTACTGAAACAGAGAATGTGAAATTTCAGTTCTAATACTCATACGAGAATACAAAATAATGTTAGAAACATTTTGGTTCATTGCAATACTAATGTGATGATTGATTACTTAAAGATGCATCTTCCATCTTTTTTTTAAATATTGTAGCAATTATAACATAAACATAATGAATTTTTAAAATAGATTTTGTTTCCTAATAATAGCCAATCATATATGAATTTCGCAAATGTCACAAAGCCTTTTCTCCCACACGTAGGGGGAGGGTAGAGGGGACGGGGACATTGACGTCATTGCCCACCCTTGACATTGCTCGATCGATCTACCCGCAATGCCGAGGCCGTGTTTACAACGAAACCTGAATGAAATCTTATTAGAACCCTATTTGTGGAACTAAATGTATTAACATTTACAACAATACACATTTTTATTATTATATTAGAAATTAATAGAATTGAGCATTGAAACTTTGTTTTTTTAAAAGATTATGGCGCCGGCTATGTCTAGGATTTATGGGCGTAACTTTAGTCTTTTGTTTTAGAGTTAAATATTCCGATTATTATTTTACAAAATAAGCTACCATTACATATTATCCCAATGCGGCAACTATTTACATTTATATCACATAAAGAACAATACATTACACAGTAATACATTAAAAATTTACTAAAAGACTAACTATTTATTACATTACCTTTCTCAGTACTTGATTATTAAAAGATGTGAACAGGTTGTCAAATTTTGATTTCGACAGACAAACAATAAACACAGATCTGTATTGCAGTTAAAAAAAAGATAAAGTATTTTTTTAAATTATTTTCTTTTGTTGTTGTTTTTGTGTTTATGTTACCCATACTTGCAACATTACTAGCACTAGCAAGCTTACTAACTTTAATTCTATTTTTATTTTACCATAAAAGATAACCTTTTCCCAAAATATCCATAACCTTTCGCGGGTAAACTGTTAAGACACGTTTGTACGCCCTTCACTGACCTCAACGACCTTCAACCTCGGCGTCCTGTGACGTCATTCCTCAATTACTTGTTTCGGATGTCTGAAAGGACTTGCGCAGATACTAGTTTAATAAAGTAAAATAATTGCTACAAAAGTAACGCTTTACCGTGCAAAAACTCGGTTCACTTCAACTTTAGAATTTATTTAAAATTAGTGGAATAATCTCGAATGTTCGAGAAATTTAGCGCAAGCGTACAAACTTCTTTCTTGTACCAAAACCTAATTTGTCGAATAGGAGTCTCACTAAGCTAATCCTCATTTCTGAATGTTAGCAAAAGCTTTGATCAAGTTCTCTAAATTATTTCTCAACTTTACCATAAGATTTATACTAGAGTTATGGTATAAGTAGATAGGGAACGCGTGAATACGCTACGCGAAAAAATTCCTTGATTTTTAGAATGCTCACAGTAAACATAATCCTACTAGCAATGTAACCAAATACAGTACATAATGAATACAACAAGTAATGCGTAGAATGTACTCTATAGTGGGGAAGCCCTGATAGCAACACTGCAGGCACTTCGCCAACTAAACCGGTTCACAAACAGCTGAGTTCCTTAACCTACACTCATGTTGCAATCTTCATCGCCGCTTATTTTTTTATCGAGTTCCTCCTTTAGCATCTATCGGAAAATCTTACCCGTATTTCATATTATTTGGTAGCCACCGCGGAATTATTTTATATTTTTCACTGCGACATCTTTAAGCGGAATTATTAGATATTATATTATGTATTAGATTACATACCAAATGACTCGTGTCGAGATCGAAAATTGCGGACCATAACATAGTAAATTAGTAAGCAACTGTACTTGCCACTGTGTACTGTGTCATATTTTGCATGTGTTGTTACTTTATTATTATATGGCAGGATCTAAACTTTTACTGGGCTTGACTATTAAAAATGTGGCTTGGAAGTTTAATTTTTCAATCAAACAATCGGTTATTTCGAAAACCTGACAACAGGCCCATTAGCTCAGTTGGTTAGAGCGTCGTGCTAATAACGCGAAGGTCGCGGGTTCGATCCCCTCATGGGCCACAACCTTTTAAAGATTTTTTTAAAATATAAATCCTATTTATCAAGGTTTACTTGTTTATGCTGGTGATATCATTTATATTATTTTTCTGGGTGTCTAAAATTAACTGTTGCGCGCATTTTTTTTTTTAATATTGTAAAATGTACATATTAGCGTAACATCGTTGCGAGTTTACCTAAAGCATTAGTTAAATTTGCTTAACCATTTATACGAAACATCAAAACACGAAACACCAATAAAGGTGATTTTTATCCAGTTTAAAATCATACGAATGTGGCTAAGTATATATTATATATGTATTTACAATTCGTAACAAGCTCATAGTCTTTACAACTGCTTTCTTTTACCACTACGATATGTGTTAATTAAGCTAATTCTCGGCAAAACAATTAAGGTTGGTTAACACACCTACTAAAAAATTATGAATGAAACACACATTGTTGTCTTTATTGGTACTCATTGAATTATTAGCGCCATCTTGTGTTCAATTATGACATTACGTTTTATGCAAAATTTTATCATGTTTTGTGCTAATTGAGATTGGTAGTTTTAAACAAAGTAAAATTATAAATTGTAAATTTTTCAAAATACTGTTTGAAAATAAAAATATTCGCAAGCTTTTTGAGTAATTAATTTTTATAAATGATATTTGGGCTAATATTAGCAATGTGTAGCATTAGTATTTTTTATACTTAATTGTAATGATAACTGTTAATCGGATTTGGGAATTGAGGGTAGAAAAAACATTTCAGTATTATAATTTAATGAATAATATCTACAATTGTACAATAAAAAATATGCGTATTCAACAATATGATTTTGATAATAATATATACAATAAATACACCACTAAGTAATGGTGTAGTCACAGATCTGAAAAGGGCGAATTACCGACCCACTTTAAAACATTTAGCATTTCCGTTTAATGCTTTGTCAACCTGCATTATTACTCTGCAACATCCAATAGCGACAGCGATACCGATCATGATTTTGTATGCAAGTGCGATGTAGTTCTCACAACATCCATAGTGCTGAAGTCGCAATATTGAAACCACGCGATACAAAAAGTTAATTGAAATGGGGATCGCTATGGAAAGTTACTGAGTAAGGGCCTTGGTAACTTTTAATTACTTTGCATAAGCTGCATATTCTAAGGGCTATTTATAAAAATGTTTACGTTTATATTTCATAATCAATTTAATTCATATTTTCTGACGATGAGACTCAAGGTATATTTTTAATGTATGTATAATTTCTCATATGTATTTATATTTAAGCGAATATCACATTTTATAATTAAGAATTAACAATTTATACTATAGCCGTCAGGCAAGTTTCACTCGAAACGTCAAGGCCTTTATAGGTTTCAGTAAAACTAGGATCCATTAACATATATTCCGTACAATGGAATAGAATTTCCAATGCAATATCTTAAAGCGGATCAATAAGTTGGAATTGAATTTTTCCTCATACAAAACAACCACAATGGCTTCTTACGAATGTATGATTATGTATGTAAGATAAAATTAATAGAATTCACCTAAACCCTAAAATCAAAATGTCCTTCTAGGAAGCTTTTCTCTATTTAGTTTTCCTCGAAAGCGATTCCCGCTTACTAAGAAAAGCTCTTATGCCCACATACAATCAAAATATCGTGAAAATCCCGCTCTTTCAGCCTATTTAATGAAAAATCCAATTAAGTTCAGTGTGAGCTTTGAAACAAAAGCTCTCTAGTTACTAATAACAAGCCACCTGTGTTTTGTATGCTCTATTTGTTGTTGTAGAACGGGCGTGCGTACACGCATACGTACTTCTAGCGACCCACCCGCTGGACGACGCCCGTCCATTAACTGTTGACAAAAATTTGATGATAACACGTGTAATCTATTAAATTATAGAAAAAGAAGTAATAAATATAGATAATATATAGTTGCATACAATTATTTATAGTTTATTTAGAATGTTTGACATTTATGTGAAATTAAAAATGTCTTATAAAATGATTTAAGATTATTTTCGTTGAACTCATAGTTTTACGTTAATGACACAATTTATGTATAATAGTATGTAAGATCGACTCCGGGATGACATAGATAAGCAAACCATTAAGTATGATACTCAATAAATTTATTTATCTATGAATCAAACAAATAATTCAAATTGTTAAGTTTATCTCGGGAAATCAAAAAAAAATCTCATCTATACATAGGAGATCTCTTTCTTTATTGTTCTATTAAATAAACTGTCAAGCTATAAAAAGTTATACTTTTCATTTATTAAACAGTCAAACTGATATAAGTTATTGTGCTCCATAACCGGCCCATATACAGTCAAACCTGGATAAGCAAGATTTCAAGGGACCACAATCTCATTCTCGCTTATGGAGGTTTCTCACTAACCCGAGTTTCCCGCTAATACAGGTACATGGGTAGCGTTTCTCTCTTAAAAAGGTACGAATGTAGTAAATATGTAATATGATAAAATTTGTGCATAATGTGCACAACATATATTACGTACATATATATTTGATTTAGAACTTATTAACACTTAAAAATCCGTCAATATCGTTTGAGTTTCTGTTTTGGTATTTTGAATGTTTTTCTCTAACTCATAAATTTTTTCGAATATTGCTTGATCAACAACCGCCGCGTATTCAATGTACAAGCTCGACTGTTGCTTATAGAGGTATAGATAAGTGGCAGTCTCACTTACGGAGGTCCATGAGGGAAAAGCTACTCTCTGTTCTTACCCAGGTTTGACTGTAGTTAAAATACTGACCTGATAAGCCTCGTGCAGAGTGCACTGTGTCTCAAGCGGTGCCAACTTGACGGAAGCAGATCCCAGCAGTGTGTCCTTACTGAACCAGCCACTGCAACACAACACGCCGTCACAACACCTGTACAACACTACAACTAGAATAGGCAACTACTGCTACGACATTGATACAAAGGTAATTTAATAAAACTATACTTCTACAAAAATTATATATAGAATATTAGTACTGTCTAATACACACACATATACACGAACGCACACACTAGAATGTATATTTTACTAGGGTTTATGGCATTTTTCTAAGGTGTTAGCTATCTAACTAAATACATTTTAAATGCAGTTTCTACCTAAGAAGAACAACCCCTAAAACTAAGGGTAATTTTCAGATTATATGTTATATATACAATAAATAATAAAAATCTCTAAAACATATTATGTATGCAAAGACACAGTCCCATTGACACATACTTGACTTTTAGGTGAATGAATGAAATGATAAATTATTAATTAAAAGCATAAATATTAGGAAGAAAGCTCTAAAATATTGCGGGCATAAACAGATCTACTAAAAATCCATATAAATAATTAATTTTGATTGATTCTAAGCATGACATAATACATTTTTTACTTTATTATATTATTTAATAAATATTATATTTAGGTTTAAATAAACGATATTATACAAAAACTAAGAACATTATATAAAGGTTGCGTCTCTAAACCGTCAAATTGATCAAGTCAAACACTAAGCAATAGAAAATAAAAATATTTTTCGTTTTCTTTCATTATATCAGCTATTTCTACAAAAGTATAATAAACATAATCTTTATAGAAATAGTGTTAGTATTAATAGTAATTTGACGACTCATTGGACCCCTGACTGCGAAGCCATGGGTCCCGGGTTCGATCCCCGGCTGAGACGAACATCGATGTGATGAGCATTTGGTGTTGTGCTTAGGTCTTGGGTGTTTAAATATGTATTTATATGTCTATCTATAATATGTATGTATATCCGTTGCCTAGTACCCATAACACAAGCTTCACCGGCTTAGCATGGGACTAGGTCAATTGGTGTGAATCGTCTTAAAAAAAAATAGTAGCAAAAAATCTTACCCTCTAGAATAAACTTCGAATTTAACAGCGTGGCGTTTAAACACTCTGAGACACGCCCTTTGCCTTTGTATCGGTAACGTGAATACGGCGTCGTATTGCGGGCTGTTTGTATCTTTTATTAGTGCCGTACGGTCCGATACGGGCGCATCCTGCAAAAAATAATGATAATAATTTTATTTAAAGAAAAACGCTTTTACCGGATTAAAGTTATGTATTATTATAAATTTACAATTATTTGACATAATTTTAAATTAATCCGACGTTTCGCGTGCTTTACAGCGTGCGGGTCAGTCACCGTGACCACTTTTGACCGTGGTTTTTTCTTTAAATGTGTAAAGGTTATGTTAATAATTTTATTGATTATTTATTTTTGATTTCGATTTTTGAGTCGAGACAGAACTGAATGCATTGGCGACGCGATTTGGCGACTCAGTCTGGCGACGCAGGGACGCCAGACGTAGCCTCCTAATGTTGCCAATTCGATTTATTCCTTGCGATTAATAAATATAAATTAGTGCTTAACCTATGTAAAGCACAGATCTATCTATTTTTAGCACATATTAATATATATTAATAGAAAAAGACAAATGTTAAGGAGAAGACGAAGGCTATAAAATTGACAGTAATAAAAAAATATTATACAAATTTATAGAGGTATATATCTCATATCCCAACGAAGTTTAGGGAACTTAAAACAAGTCCTAATTTACTTAAAAAAAGGTATGTAGTAAAATTCAATTCAAAGTCATTTATTCATATAATATGTAACACAATGTTCACTTATGAACGTCAAAAAAGAAATATACATGAAATGCTTCTAATTTTACATTTACTGCCAGTTCTCAAATCAAGGCCGTAGAACAGAAGAGAAGAACTGGCAATAAACTCTCCGCCACTCTTTTTAATCGCCAAGTTTTTTATTTTACACATGACATCTTAAGTAATAAATAATAATAAAATAAATTAAAAACAAAGATTTATCCTCTATCAGCAGGAGGCATGGTGAAATAGGAGCACGCACTTACATTCTCGTGGGAACAACACGCATTAATGATACTCATCAGAATGACCCCGGAAGACTAAAATTAGGACGGTTTTGATAATATGATTTTGTAATGAGAAATAAATTTGTCTAAACGTTATCCTTACCTGTGGATAAGGAAACTCGAACTTAACGTAAGTATCGATTTCCCTCGGATTAGGCACGTTATAAGCGATCCCACGAACTATCGTTAATTCTAGTTCACTCTCGTTTAGATCCGTATTGCATTGGACAATTGCGAACTGACGCATCTCGTAGTGGAACTTTGGTGGAGTTCCGAGGCTGGAAAATAATAAAAAATATGTTGAAGTGGATTTTTTTTTTTTTTTTGGCGCGTTAGGGAAAAATGATGGGAGTTCATTTTTACTTTGCGCGCGTACGCCGTCCGAACCGACACCCTGAAGTAAACATAGTCATAAATGTCAGTCATAGTAATAAATGTCAATTTCTTTAATTATGTAGAAATATTTTTTTGTGATATTTAAATAAACTTTATTTAACGAGATACTTTTTTTCAATTTTTCTACAAACTTAGAATAAGGCGAAAGATAAAATTTTTGAAAAGATTTTTCTCTAGTTACGCCAAAGAAGTATGTATAACTTTTATCGCGAGTACATAAGTACACACACGTTTTTTTAAATTGTCTCTGCACTGAGACATCATTTAAAATTACAATCTAGCCTAACTTCAGAGTAATCAGTATTTTAAGTATTACTCAATTTACTAAACACGATATTTAACTTACTAACAGTCATTACTTATAGACTCTATTAAGGGGAAGACACTGTTCTTGTATAATACTTTTTTCTTTCAACAGCTTTTACATTTTAATATTTATCTTCTTGCATATGTTAAATCTTTTAATAAATGTTTAAAAGACTAGATTAAAAAAAAAATACATACGTCTTAGCCACAGCTACAACGTCCAAATCTTGTTTGACACTGACAGCCAAATGCTCAAATCTGTTACTCTCAGCGATATTACCCATAGCCTTATAATGGTCCCGGTTTGTCAAACACAATTTCAATTGATTTGACAGTTGTGAATGCAAACGTGACATGACGTCATCGTCTTCAAGGGATATTGCCGTATCGTCTGGTGGACCACAGTCTTCAGCCGATATTATATCGAAACTGGAATTAATGTTGCATTTAAACTCTTAGCTCTAAATTTTTAACTACATACTATAAATGAATGTTAATGAACTACGCGTAAAATACGTTACTACGCGTAAAATAATTCGAACATCTGTGTTTTGCTTGGTTGACTGATCAAGTTTATTATGTCTACCCACATTCTTATTTCTGTTTTGTTTTGTTATTTTATATACGTACCTACATCTGTGCGCTCTAATTATTTAATCTTAGTTTTACATATTGTTTCTCAGTAAGTGAATGTATGCAATTCTTATGAGAAATAAAGTTATCCTTAAACCTTAAAAATAAACCTCTATATTGGAATTACATTAAAAAAGCCTAGATGGCGCTACATGTATATTAAAACTCGCTATCGTTGACATGCATTCACCGAACGCATTATATTCCTACCCTCATATCATTAAATTATTATTACTTTACTATAATAATCAACTATCAAACTTGTCTGTTCCTTTTTATCACTGCGTAGTAAATACAGATAAAATAATAATTTCGTAATTTTCGTTACGGCAGAAGGCTTCATAAAGCTATAATCAATACTAAAACAAAATTGACTAATTTAGAACGTCTAAGTAGAAAAGCACTCTTATTGTTACCATTTTTCCCCACGAAGGTTCAAGCTACTATAAAGATATATAAAGACGCTTACGTCTCTTCAATTTGTTTCTTAGCTGTAGGTGGTAGCGGAATGGACTTCAAATCAACTGGAAGGCCTCCTTTAGTCGCTTCTATTAAAGAGTCGAAACCTTTCGCTGCTCTAAGATATTCTTTTGCCTGCTCCAAATTACCTGAAAAAAGTCAAAGTCAAATCATTTATTTCAATTAGACCACCTAAAATGGCACCTTTGAACGTCAAATAAAATATAAAGATGATTCTAGTTGCCCCTTCCAAAAGGTAGTTTCGTGTGGAGAAGAATGGGCAAGAAACTCCACACTTACTCTTTTAAAATAGGTTTACAATATTTTGTTTACTTTTGTTAAATAATTATATGTGAAGACAATGTACTCTTAGAATAAAACTACTATACTAAAAAAGTTAGTATACATGTTCCTCACATATTTACAAATATCAAAACCGTAGAATATTATACATTAAAGAGTAATAAAAATAATATAAAAAAAACACAATAAAACAGTGTGTGAGAGTAATAACAAAAATCTGTAAGAGTATTCGTATATAACTCGCAACCAGGTTCTTAATAGAAAACATTATAGGTAGGTATGTCGTACTGACTTTTTGACTAAATGAAAATAGTTCGAGTAAAAATACAAAGTACAATTATTTAAATATGTTCTGATAAATCTCGCATAAAAGACCTAGAAAATGTATATTCAACCTGAATTAAGGGTATAAAAAATTAAGAGAAGAATCAAAACTGGCTTACCACTCTTTTTAGCCTTAAGTGCCGCTTCCTTGAACTCTTTTTGCCTGTGCATAAGAAGGAGTAATTGCTTGTCGTTTCGAGTCATCTGCTTTGGTGAATTTCTGGCAGGAACCTTGGGACTGGACGATGATGGTTGCGGAGCAGTTGGCTGATGAGACTAAAAAAATAAGCTTTAGATGCAGTAAAGTAAATTTTCTCTTAAAATTTTCGCTTTTAGACAACATTATTATAGTATCTATTCAAAAAATATTGTATTTTTGTGGGTATCACATGCTGCAATTACTTCTTTATAGAAGGCCCAAGGCAATCAAGTACATATAATATTTAATATGTCCATAGCTCCAGAACTTCAAAAATTTCAAACAATAAACATTAATATGCTTTTTAGTTGATTTGATAATACAACTTAGGGTCGTTCCAGTATTACGTAAGCAGCTTTACTGCAATTTATCCCCCCCCCCTTCCTCTTGTCAGAAAAGTAAGCAAATCTCTCAAAAATAATAGTACATAAACGTATTATTTTTTATAGGAATCCTTAGAAATGAATAATTAGAAATAAATAAAATTAAAAATTCAAGCATATATGTTAACGTAAAATTGTAAACACCGTTAGATTGTAATCTATCTCGCGAGATTATAAACTGTCGAAAGATTGTGAACCTCAGCTTACTGCTTAAAATTTAACGTATTATTATTCGGTAGATTGTACTACACTAACTTAGTTATCATTCAAACTTCTTTGGTCAATTACAGATTAATTTTACTTCCCAACAATTTCATATAACTACCGAATAATAATACGTTAATTTGTAAGCAGTTCGTTGAGGTTCACAATCTTTCGACTGTTTACAATCTCGCGAGATAGATTACAATCTAACGGTGTTTACAATTTTACGGTGACATATACAATGTGTTACCCACACATATGTGTAAAAAAGTAAATAATTACTGTTGACGTTATCACCAAATAAGTAAATCAAACATCCCCCACCTCCCCTTATATATATAATACTAGAACGGCCCCTTATCAGCATTTTGAAACTACCCTCAATGTTTACTCACTCCTTCAGTGGGTATTGGAGCATACCCAGCCGGTGTTGGTAATTCATCTACGGATATAGGTTTTCCTGCAGCGTGTAATTTAATCGCTTCTTGATACTGCTTTGTTATTCTCCCCATACGTCGAGCCTTCGATGAATTGCCTTGCTCTTTTGCTTTTGATTCTTGTTCCTATAATAAAAATATGTCAATAAAATACAAAATTATATTATACTAGCTGACCGGGCAAACGTCGTTTTGCCATGTATATTTTTAAAAAAATAGGGGTTTATCGTAGAGGGGTGAAAAAAGTAGGGGTTGTATGTATTTTTTAATGCTGTATCATAAAAAAATAGAAATTAAAAATTTTGTCTAAAAAATAAATAAAAAAAATTAGGGGTGGACTACCCCTAACATTTAGGGGGATCAAAAATAGATGTTGGCCGATTCTCATAGATACCGGATAAGCACAAAAAATTTCATCAAAATCGGTCAAGCTGTTTCGGAGGAGTATGGCCACGAAAACTGTGACACGAGAATTTTATATATTAGATATACCTTGCCAAATAGATGGTGCTAGCCACACAAATAGCTTATAGCAACGTAAATAGAAAATAGTCATTTTGGTATATATAATACACGATTACTTATCATTTTAACAGCTACATATTTATATACCTAGTAAGTACTAAATAAGTATAGCAATCATTCATTCCGCGAACATTATTCTTTGTATTTCACTATCATCTCTATAAGAGAGATACCTGAACTACTTCTCCATATGGGGCAGAATTTGTGCTTAATAGAGTTGCAAGCGGTGGCCCAGACTGTAGCACCGTCTCGCCTTGGTGAACAAAGCAAGCGTCTTGGAGGCTACTTTAGCCTTTCCTTCCGCAAAACTGAACGTCGTTCGATATGTCAATGCCCACTATTCTGATGCTGGCTGTGGCTTTAAGAGGAGTGTCTTCGAAGAGAGGAGTACCAACAAAAGGGAAAACGTGCGTGTGTCTTAACGGAAAACATGCAAACGTGTATTCTTGGGGTTGAATTGGACTAGATTTAGTGGGGTCGATACTCCAAGTAGCAGTGTTTGGACTTCAAACAGAAGTTCGTTCTGGTACTGATCGACAACTTCGCAAGAAATACCTGTAGATATGTGTAATGGACTGCCCACGTAAAAAATACATTTTCCTATTAACAATTCCGCATAAAATACTTTAAAATATAATCAGTACTTAAAGGGCGATGCGAAACATCCCTAAAGTCACAAAAATTTTCAATCTTTTTAATATGTACATATTTATTATTTTTTCAAAACAGCATTTCCAAGCATTAAAATAACTTGTAGTTATTTAATAATAAAGATATTTCTAAAACCATATAATATGCTTCTTACCTGAAAAGCAGCCAGCCTTTGCTTCAAAGCTTCGTCGACTGTGGAGGCAGTTATAAGACCTTGAGGTGGAGCTACTGGTTCAGGTGCAGCTGCAAATTAAGAACAGTCGTACGTTAGTACGTATTGTTTTGTAAAATATAAATGTTATTAAGTTAAAATCACAGTTGAGAATGGGACTAAGCATATAGCAGTAATAGTTTCTATAAATGTTGGGATATCGTAAATAATTTGGTTTAAAATTTTAAATACTTAATCAAGCACCATTTTAAGAAAGCCTATTAAAAATAAAAAGTGACAATTCTCATAGGAATCTATAGATTTGATAATCTATGGCATTTTCCTATCTATATCTTTTATATACATATAAATAGAGCGATATGAAACTACAATCTTAATTGGACATTTATGTTTAGTCCAGAAGCATTTCTATTGTATAATGAAAATTCCTGTAAAAATAATATTATAGGAATAATTAACAAAAGAACTAAAACAGATTTGCTATACTTTATTTTCAATTCCCATCTACATAGGTAACATACACTATATTTGCCGTAATAAGGAAATACCTAATGTATCTTTGATTACATAAATAGTAAAGAAACTGAATATCATTTTATTGTGCTATCCTTTTATCATGTTGTAAGAATACTTAAAAGACATATTTTCATTCCCAGTGGTAATTAAAAGATCATCAGAATTTATTTACTATACGTATATTGAACCTATATATATATATATATTTATATATATTTATATATATACCTCAGATTCTGTATTTGTTTTATTAGTGATATTTCTTCTTCTAGGATAGTATCCTAATGCATTCATCTTGTGTACTTCTTTATTTGCAAAGAAAGGTACATATTTATAACAATTCTTCCCAAAATGATTGTTTATTATTACTATGATATAATAGAAATTAATAAACATACCCTCAGCTTGTGTCTGATCTTCAGTAGTCTGACTTCCAACCATAGCAGCAATCGCTTCAACAGTAGGTAGTTCATTCAAGTCCATTTCTTCACCTGCTTTATATGCATCTAATACAATGTCAAACTGCTTTGCTACTTTCAAGTATTCAAGAGCCATTACTTTATTGTCAGCATGTTTGTTTGCTAGAGCCGCTGCTTTAAATTCTTCTTTTCGTTCTGAAAGTATTATGTATTTGTACATTATATTTTATTGTTACATGTAATAAACAAAAACTAAAGCAAAAAATTAGGTTAATAACAAAAGTTTTAAATGTATTCAATTAGAGAGATACTTGACTGCACAGTATTTATCTCTAAAACAGATTTCCAATAATTGACTAGATAATTTCTTTTTATAACTGGCTAAAATATTAAAGCAACATAATTAAATAAGCTCCTACGTAAGATTTTTCTAAGTCCCTCCTCTTTCGCTGGATCCATTGCAGGTTCCACTGGTAATTGTGGAGGTGGTATTTGTGGTTCTGGGGGTGTTGAGGGTCTTTGTCCAAGTGATTCTGAACGAGGGGGTGGAGCTGGAGCTCTTCTTGATGGTAAAGGAGGTTCACTGGAAGGGATTGTGTCTGGGATTGATGGTTTAATTGGAACTTTTTCAGGGACAAGAGTTGGAGTGGTATCAATTTTCTTGCCCACAATGACAGGTGGTGGAATATCTTCATCATTTATAGGTTTTCCTGATTTTGCTTGCTTTAATAAATCATTCAATGTCTTAAGGCCTCTTGCAAACCTGTAAATTTATATACAATACTGAAAATAATATATAATTATACTAAGCTATAATATTTAATACAGCTATGAGCTACATGTCTGTTAAAATGTAATACATATATATTATTATATGTTAATTATGCTTAACCAATTATCAAATTCTTTTGTCTAGACTAATTATAGCAATAATATATAAATAGAATTAAACATAAATATGCAGCTTTCAAGTACACTTCTCAAAATTTAACATAAGATTTGCATAGCTTAATAAATTTACTTAATTTTATGTTTATGATATTAAATTAAAGTATTGAATACATCTTACCTCCTAGCCCGACCACTTTCTCCAATCTCTTTAGCATTTTTTTCAGCTAGTGTATAATTTGATATCCTATCTTGTAACAAACTGACTGTACTATTCTCTGCACTCATAGCACCAGGAGGTGCAGGTGCTGGCCGTGCCATCTTTGGTGGAGATTCATCTAAGGCCAATGCTTGGAGCTCATTTAATAAATCGGGATCATCATCATCTAAAAATATAGATAAAACATGGCAAATAAGTGCTATAAATTGTAATTAAATTCTTTTAATCCACCTTATTTATAACATGAGCAAAATACAAACAATAAACTAATACAATGAAGTAGAAACCCCTTACCCGAACCCTCATCATCTGATGGCACATCTTTCAAGCTTGCAGCAATCATAGCATCCAAATCAGCTGATGCAACAGGAGCTGGCTTTCTAGGTCTTCTCGCCTTTCCACCACCACCACCAGTGATTGCCGCAAGCTCTGCTTCCAGATCATCATCTGATATGTCCATAGGTTCTGCATCATCTAAGTCGGGAATATCTATAAGTCCAAACTGAAACAAAGGGTTTGTTGACACAAACAGCTGATAAGAAAATGTAGTTTATGATCACTCTCTGCTGCTAAGTAGATTCATATATTCACCAATTTTCATTAATAAGTTCAATTTCACACTACGTACTAAATAAAGAGCATATAATATGTTAAATGACTCACTTGCGACAAATTGCTGCTTTTTCCAGATCTTGGTTTCCTAGACATTTTTCGCAGCACTTTAAGCTGTAGTTATGTTACAATAATTTAAGTGAACAAACGGGCACAATTATGTGGAAATAAAAAATATAAATCGATTCTCCTGCAGTTTTTACCAAAATAAAAACAAATCACAAAATCTGATTAAAAGTTCATTCATCCATTCAAGAAACAATGTAATGAAACTTCAAAGTAATCTGTGCAAATGTCAAATTTCAATTCTATGTCATTCAAGATTACATTAATTGAAATATTCATTTCCTCGTCGTGTCTCGTAGTAATAGGAATAAAATTATTAAAATGTATGCTTTCAAGAATAAATACCAACAACTAGTTTATATAACGGCTCGTATTCCCATAAATAGGTTTGCAGTAATAGTAATCCTTGATTAATTATCTGTTTTTATTTACACATGGCAGTAAAAACACATAATATTTTTAATCTGTTCTCCCATCTCTGGAAGAGTGACGTATGAACGGCCGAAACGAAAACGAAAGAAAAGCCTCTTGTGCCGTTGTTATCTTCTATCATAACTGAAGAATGGAGACAAACGGCCAAGTAAATGGGCTTAAATCTAAAAAGAAAGACAATGGAGACGGCAAGGATAATTTATGGTAACTTTTCGGTGTTCATTTAAAACTTACATGCAGCATCCATATAGGGAATCCAATGTGTCACACCTATGATGTCAAGAGTCGTACCTGAGAAATATGTGACCTAGCTGCGACGTTTTACCTTTGTTTGTGAAATAATCACGGAAAGCGTCTATTGCCATACAAGTGCCACCTCAATGGTGTTCTCCATATAGCATGTTTAAGTACATATATAAACAATGTTGGTTTACAGGTCTGCAATCTTAGAAGAAGTTCAGAATCAAGGGAACACAAAATTACCATCTAATAAGAATGTATTAGTTCTGGGTGATAATGAGACGGGTAAAACAACACTTATAGCTAAATTACAAGGTGTAGAAGACCCTAAGAAGGGTTCAGCTCTCGAATATGCATATATAGATGTAAGAGATGAATATAGAGATGGTAAGTTATAAAAAATATATCAGTAGTCCTTTATATACAACACAAAATCTTTAAATTGACTTGATAACCTTATTTCTTACTGAAATTTTGTTGGCCTTATTGATTATCTGATATAATTGATATGGTTGGTTAACATGCTCTATGTAAAATATCTTTTTTTATTTCAAATGTTATCATAAAAGAATTTCTATAACCATATTGGTACTCACAAAGCCAGGTCACTTTCTACACAGTACGCCAGTTGTTAAGAAGCTGGTCTTAGTTAGACAATACACACACACACGTTTACTGAAAACATACAATATTGTTCTGTTCTTTGTCGGTCATTCATTAAAGTATTTGACTATCCTTTAATAACTTGTATATGGTAAACTCATTAACCTCGCTAATGCATGTAAATTGTTTTCAGACCACACAAGGCTTAGTGTATGGGTATTAGATGGAGACCCAGGGCACAAAAATTTGCTCAAATTTGCATTGAACACAGAAACATTCCCGCACACACTAGTCATCTTAACGGTGGCTATGACCACACCTTGGGGTATAATGGACCAGCTTCACACCTGGGCTGCAGCGCTAGGTGATCATATAGAAAAATTAGGCCTCACACCAGGTTTGTATATTTATTACTTGAATACATATAACTAAAAATGATTGAGGGCATTATTATGACGGTAGATTGTTGTCACCTCACAGTAGTTTATTTTATATACCAAATGGCATTATTTAAATTCAAGTAAACAAAATTAAGTTTTTTAGAAGGTTAAAACAATAAGTATCAATAATAAATAAAAAACTTCCCATTTAGATATTTTAACCTTCTATGTGAGTCGAATTATTATCAATAAGATTTATAGCCTTGTGTTAATGACACCTTTGCTTACATTTTTGCATTTTATTTATGGAACAGTTAATTATTATTAAAAATTTCATATCTTTCATTAGCAATGATTTCAATATCTCATTCACCTTTAAAGCACATTCATATTTTCACGGTGTCACCCGCGCGTATTCAATATTAGCGCGATTTTAAATAACCTTTGCTTAATGACAAACAATTTTTTTTTAATTTGAACAAATGGAATAAGCAATCTGAACAAACTCTTCAGATTTATAATTAAGTAATCTTTGAAAGTAAAAAAAGAGAGTATATATACACAAGACAACAGTCCATTTATTGTTGTCGTGTAAATGATCGATAGCGGTCGCCGTTAATGTAGATATGACGCATAACTGCATCCTAATTATATACCAGTAGGCAACTGAGAATTCATAGAACACGTTACCAAATAACAGAACAACGTTCAAGCGACGAAACGTTTAGATCAAGGTCCTAATTTGAAGTCACATATTCCTTCGATGGCATTGATAATTTTGTATGGCTAGTACGGGCTTTACCCGTATTATTTCTCCGAGAATAGAACACACGGCATCCCAGTTATACACCATGTGCCTTAACCAGTAAGCCACGGAACCTATTCGATTATTTCTTGAATTTAACAATCTATCCATAGAAAAACTTCTTATTTATAAAACTTGTATCGAAGGGTTTTTGAAGGCTAACAAGTTGTATTGCGGACAAAAATCGCATCGTTTTAATAACCTCCTTTCTTAACTAGCAACAATTTGCTCATACATAAATTGTTAGTACGTTTTTAAAATAAATATGTTTTTCAACATTTTTACTTAGATGAAAATACCTAGCAATCCCCAACCCCAGTCTCCTTAGCTTATCGATATCACGCGAATGCATGAAGCTCTTTAAGCTCTGTTTATTTGTTGCGGTGACTCACGTGTGACGTCACCATTATACAATCGATTTAAACAGCTGGCTTTGACCCACAGTGTCGTAGGTGCTAACTGAACTCGTTAATGTTTATTTAATTTTAAAGGAAATCTTATATCGTTTGTGCAGGTATAAGTGGTTTGTGTTTTATAACTAACAGTACTGTGTCATTCAACATGAGAAATTAAATAATATAATGAACGGCGTAACTATAGGCATAGGCCTGAGTAGATAATTTCTTGATTTATGAAAACATAAGAGAAACATCCGTTACTCTTAAGTACCTTCGCAGGTCAGAGTCAATTCTTGTAAAGTTTCGAAAGCATTAATTTTTAATTATTTTATGTATTTATACTTCGTTACATTTAAATAAAAATGACCTAAAAATTATAAGGGATGCAACGGGCGACCTTATAATAACCTAGTTAGGAAAATAAATAAATATTAAGGGTAATGTGAAAGAAGTGAACCAAATCAACAAAAACAAAATTACAAGTAAAAATGAAAAATTATAGAATTAATTATATAGTTAATTAAACTGAATCTATAATAATACAAAAAAATAATAAAATAAACTAAAAGCTAATCTCAGGGATTCATGAATTACAAATACAAAAGAATAAGAAATACAAGAATTATTAAAGTGACGATTGAGCCGGTTAGGATTTGGTTAAGAAATGTTTATGTAGAACTTTAAAGAGGTTAGAAGTTGAGTTGGGCAGCGTATTCCACAACCTAATGGCAGATTGCCTTAAAAGGATGAGCTGTGAGATGGAATTTCCAAAAAGCATCTATTAGAGGAGCCTAACATAGTTATAACAAAGAATTTATACCGAATTATTATAATCGTAAAATTATCATTAAAAAGAAAATGTTATGTCATCACGAGTATTTGGAGATATTTCTCAGTACGTAGCTTTGTGTCAACACTCATGTATTTAAATTTTCTAATTTATAAGCTCCGTGCATTTGATCGGAAGAAAGAGATGGAAACATGTTAATGCTATTCGTAAGGCTGATTGTTTCACACAATTATGGCGTACACTTTTATACTCAAGTTTTCCTATTCTGAGCACGTATTGTTTATGCAACAGTTAGATTGACGGGTCTATAATCCTTCTTTTACATGTAGGAGATGATCCTCTAAATCAGTGTTTCCCACCTTTTTTGCCATGCCCCATGTTAGCCGTTCTAAATATTATGCACTATGTAACGTACATAATTTTTAATATTAAAAAAAAATCACTTTAGAAACTTAAATGATAGGTTTGACGATGAAATTACTAGGAAACTGTTAAGGAAAGACGGTAAGTTTTCAAAACATATTTAAAACTGAAATATACATTTTCAAATAGCCCATTAACAATCAAGTTGCATCAATAACTGTTCTAGGTTAGCTGAGAAACTTTTGAGCTATATGAAGAGTTGAGCTCTAAAGTAGTAAAAAAAATATCTATGAATCTTAAGAAATCGTTATTTTATTCAGTACTAGGCCGTGTCGCGTTAATTCTATTGTTAAAAAAAAAAAACTTTATTTGTTTAGCTATATTATATAAAAGAATTCAGATTGAGGCCTCACTAGTAAGTCAGAGACCTGTGACAGGGAAGCCTCGCTCTTCTTTAAATTAACATAGTTTCTACAAAATAACCAACACAATTGGGTTTAAAACGTAGGTACTGTAATAAAAGAAAAAATAAAATATATGATGGCTGTGTGAAATTGTATTTTAATGTTAGTCATTCCTAATAAATAAAAACTAGAAAAAAAACCTGGATCGGGACACTTATCAGCTAGAGATATGAATATACCTAATATTAAATAGACTTACTTGTAAAAGTTGCTAAAAATCGGTTGTGTCGTTTCAGATTTTTTAAAATATTAATAGATTTTTTTTTTATTTTTTTCATTGGACAATTCACACCAATTGACCTAGTCCCATGCTGAGCTGGTGAAGCTTGTGTTATGGGTACTAGGCAACGGATATACATACATATTATAGATAGATAGACATATAAATACATATTTAAACACCCAAGACCTAAGCACAACACCAAATGCTCATCACATCGATGTCCGTCTCAGCCGGGGATCGAACCCGGGACCCATGGATTCGCAGTCAGGGGTACTAACCACTAGACCAATGAGCCGTCAACATTTGTAATTTTTTCAAGTCTGAATATAAAATTGGTCACATTACAATCACCCCATTGATAACAGCTTTCTTTATTATATCACAATGCAACATGCTAGCTAAAACAATTAATTCGTGAAAGTACTGTATTGTATTAAAGTGTGTCAGGTAGATAAAATATCTTTCGTATTTTGTTGTTACTGTTACAATCGGTCTTCCGTGATACGATTTTCGTGTATCTAAATGATATTGACTCACAATTTGCCGAGTGTAAATATTCATGCTTGGACATCGTTTCTTGGATTCCTGGAGTGTAAACTGCAGTTGGGTTTATAGAGCTCATATATTTCCGAGTCGAAATTATATGCATTAAAATTTTTCTAACGTGTATTTCGTTTTTATTCAGATGTGATATTAGTATACAATCGCGTGTGTATTAAATATATATTTCTTATTATTTTATTGGTTGATTTGTTTCGATGTATTCTTTAATTTATCAGCTGCAACAAAACCACCTTATTTGGAGAGAGAGATTTACAGACGAGACTTGGCTTTAAGTAAGAGTCCCATTTTACGTAGTACCTCTATAAGTCAAACATCAAGGCAGACGCCAAAAAATCGAGTTAAAAAGTTTTCGACTTATGGAGCATTTTGACTTAAGCGGAGGCTTGATTCGACTTTTTATTAAGATTTATTCTTACGATTACTTATTTTTTTAACTATAGACCTAATAAGTTTCAAATTACCGATTTATATATGTAAAAGAAAACATCTGCTATGTTCGAGATACAGAGATCCACTGATTATTTCCACAAATAGAGAGATTAAAGATTTCGAGTAATTAAGGTTTTTGGGCTTGACGTTCCCGTCCGGGAACAATTTTTTTTTAGTTGTGGGAGATTTCGACTTATGGAGCTTGGACTTATATTTCCACTTAAGAGTCATATTTAGCGCTCAACTTGAAGAAGTTTTATTGAATGCTAAGTATTAGCCTAAACCAAAAACAATGTTAATGTCATAAAATCAAAATTCTTAAAGAAATGTTATCACGTGAAACTTAATCAGTATTATATTTCATTCACAACTAAGTCGTGAGAATCAAGTTTATTTACATTTTTGAATGGTCCTATTTTTATGATGGAATTGTTTTATTTAATATTATGATAATTTATTCTAAATTGAGGAACAGGTTCTTCTAAAGAATATTTAAAGATTAGAATGGAAAACGGTTGTTTATTTGCATTTTATTTAGCTTATGTCATCATTATAAAAGTTCTCCAATATTAAATAATAACTTGCCTCAATATTTTAAATATTTTCATTTTTATATTACTTGTTTTTAATCTCTATTGTTATATGGAAACGCATAGTAGATGTAATATGACTGTGAAAGCAAGTCTAATTCAAAATTAGATGTCTATTATAAAATTTACCTTAACATACGCTATTACTATGGACGAAAATTTAATTAAGTATTTTCAATTGTGGTATACATTTGTTGGTTGTACTAAAAAATAAATGATGATTAGACAGGGTATTACAATGGGTTCCTATATTTATTAAAGCGTAGTAAGCTTTTGCAAGTAATAATAATAACAATCTTACGTGCTAAGCTGTGAGTCATAATTCATTCATTATGCGCGATCTGTCTTGGACAGAGATGTGCGAACGTCTGAATCATCATACATAATCAGTCCTAACAGTTAACACCGTAATAAATGATTACATCTTGTATATGTAAAATCAGCTAAAACTTCTGACAGTACATTTTAATTTCTTAGAACTGATATTTAATTTACCACCGAATTTAAAAATGAACAGGTGAACAAATTTCCTTAGTCACAGCTGTGAACTCTGATCGAGGCACCGTTTTAATAGACAGAAGTTATCATTTTAAATATATTGTGTTTAAAGAATATAGTTTAATAATCTACTATGTGTACTAAATGACTAAAATGTTATTAGAATTTTTTATAACGAAATTTAATTGATTGATACAGTATTAACAATATTCTTCACCGGCATCGTAACAATAATAAATAAAAAATATCTTTATTAAATAGATATCGCGAGTAATATCTTGGGTACTCTTGAAAGTACCTGCAATCACCATACTTTTCCTTTTCTCAATCGAGTACTACCCTAGGCGCGGTTTTAGAATAGTTCGATCTGGACAAAAACTGGGTTTGAAATTTAAATATATAATTTTATTTCAAGGGATGCTTTTAGATCTCAGAGGGGCCAATAAAAAAATATTGAAAGCGATGGCTCTGATCAAAACACCCGTAAACAAATCATAAACTACAATAAGTTATAATTTCTATTCTTTATTATAATTTTTTTTTTTTAGAACAAAAGCATCAAAGTATAAAGCAGCAAGTTCAAAAATGGCTCAGATATACTGAACCAGGGGATGAACTGGAACCAGCGTCTTCGCCAATGAAGCGGTCTTCGCGGAACCTATCAGATGACCTCGATAGTGATGATGAAGACAATACCCTGCCTGAGAAGGTCCTTACCACCAACCTCGGTTTGGATATTGTTGTTGTGGTTACAAAGGTGAGACTTTTGAATATTGCCATTTCAAAATAAACAGGAGCTAATTCTGCTAAAATGTTGTATATATAAATGTATTTGCTTCAATGCTTTTACGCTTGACCGAAGTAAAAACTATTTGATCGGCACTATAGGGGGAGGGGGGTCTTTGATTTTCTTATTTGGTGATTACGTCAATAGTAATTATTTACTTTTTTACACATATTATTGGAATTATGCTTGGAAACGAAATGCGCGGATTCCTACAAAAAATTAATACGTTTATGTACTAAAATTTTTGAGAGCTTTGCTTACTTTTGTTGTCAAGATGATGGGGGAGGGGGGGGGGGGGGGTGGATATAAATGCAGTAAATCTGCTTACGTAATACTTAAACGGCCCCATATCTGTAATTACAAAATATAGTATTTATTTTTGATACATAAAGGTGTTTCTTTAAGAAACACCTTTATGTATCAAAAATAAATACTATATGTGTAAATACTAGGTGTTTCTTTAAGAAACACCTTTATGTATTGACGAATAATTATGAATCATAGCACTCCCAATGTTTTGTCTCTATCACGCTCGCGCCGTTTTGAACTTAATTTAACTGAGGCTTTTTATGCAAAAAAAATATAATTTTTTCCACATGCTTATTTTTAGACTGACTACATGAGCACCCTAGAGAAAGAGCACGACTACCGGGACGAGCACTTCGACTTCATGCAGCAGTGGATCAGGCGGTTCTGCCTCCAATATGGCGCTGCCCTGTTCTACACCAGCGCTAAGGAAGATAAGAATTGTGATCTGCTTTACAAGTATTTGACGCATCGGATATATGGCCTGCCTTTCCGCACACCGGCGCTTATTGTGGAAAAGGACGCGGTTCTCATGTGAGTTCAAAATTATTTTTTTATAGATTAAAAATATTCCACAGATTTTGGTTAAGAAAAACCAAAGATAATGAAAATAAGTGAACTAGAAGTTAACAATTTGACTATTAAAGTTTAAAAGATTACTTTTTTAGAAAAAAACTACAAAATGTTATATTCATTTTCCATGTGTTCCAGAAAACACGTCGAAAATAAAAATATAAATATTGAAGCAGGTGCATTATTGAACTGAATAACAATGAATGTTTCTTTTGTTATTTGGTTGTATCTACTATATATATATAAATGAATTGCTGTTCGTTTGACTTGAGAATGGCTGGACCGATTTGGCTAATTCTGTTCTTGAAATATTTGTTGAAGTTCAGGGAAAGTTTAAACGAAAGGGAAACATAAATAAATAAGTAAAAAAATACTCCATTTTCCAATAAAAACTGTTTTTAGTTGGGAAATATTTGTTGTCTTTTTAGAAATATAAAATTGTCACTTGGTTGTTATAAATTTATAGCCTTCAGAAATTTGTTTCATTGCTGTAGTATGAGATCCGATCTCATTGGTCTGTTTAAAAAAAAATTATTAAGTTTAAGAGGCTAATATATGTAGGAGGTACAAAGTTCACCTAGTGATATAGTTTTAAATTAATTTTAGACCTGCTGGCTGGGATAGTATGAAGAAAATTAGTATATTACATGAAAACATACAGTCGTGCACACCGGACGACTACTACAGAAATATCATCGTACAACCCGCTACTAGGAAGGTAAATAAAATACACTGCATATTTAAATACGCTTTGTTATTTTTAGCCCCACGGTTCAGTGTCTTTAATTTGCTAGGATTATATAACTTCTGTTTCTTTAAGACACATTCAAGTATTTTCAGAAAAAAACATAGTATTTTTCTCTAGACTATAAATAGTAGGTTGTTTGCAGGGAACAAAGAAGAGTGTTTTTTTTTAAATCCAGAAATATGTTCTTACAATATTCGTAATCAATCTCTGGTGATCGAAACATTTATTAACAATATCCACATTCTAATTTCATATTACTTTTAACTAAGCGTTTAAACTATTTTGAACCCTTTTGAAAAAGTAAGCACTCGCAGAACTTAACATCGTAGTTCTATTTTTTTTTCACAAATTAATAAAAATAGACTTACCATATACTAGCAACGACAACTATGTCCTCTTTTCTACTTGTCTAATCTATTGAAACACCGAGCAGTTGCTAACAACTTCAAGACTAAATAGATTAAACAATTATCATTGATCAAACACTTACAGAGCGGTGGTCTCCGAGAAGCAGAGATAACGTCAGAGGATGAGCAGACATTCCTCCAACGACAGCAGTCAGCGTTGTTAGCTGGAGCAGCTGCACCTCGAGCTGACTCCCCGCTTAGGACTGCGCAAAGGACCGCCGCGCAGGTAATTTTGTTCCCGGCACGATATTTACGAGATTTTTTTTGGATCTTTTAAAAGTACATGCGTAGACCTGATATTTTAATATTGACTTTTAAAAATTATAATTTATTTTGAGAAACCGCAGCCTTGCTTAATGTGTACTAGTTTATTTTTATTTGTAAATTGGTGGTGATTATTTATAAAAGAATCTTCTTACTTTAAAATAATTTGCGTTTATATTAAGTTAAATAGTTTAACGATTTTTTGAAAATTTTTATGTTTATTCCTATCGTATAGTTACAATTTTTTATGCTTTGTTACGTAGCACTTATAATATTGAAATAAAATAATATAATAGAGCAGCAGGCTTAGTAGAGACTATCAAGTGCTATTGCTAAAAATATTTAATTTAATAATATGTTGCTAGCTTGACGGCACAAAAATCGGTATGGGCGGCGGTACACCAGGCAACGAGGGTGTTCTAGCCAATTTCTTTAACTCCCTGCTATACAAGAAGACGGGCTCGCCCGGCGCACGCGCAGACGTCTCACCGGGCGCAGTCTCAGCTGCTGCTAGGTCTGACGCCGCAGCGGAACTGGATCGACTCACGCGCAATAAAAGACCACCGCCTACTGTCGATCTGAACTCGTCCGAGTGCTAGTTACGCAGGTAAATTATGGCAACGAATTTTATCAGAGAATTATGTTCGGTTAATTTTAATTGCCCTTAAAGCTGTCTAAAACTTGTTTTTTTAACTTTCGCATGTTTATTCCGCTTAGCGCATTAAAAAAAAAGTGTGCGTGTACGCGCGTAAGAAGTTATACTTCTTTGGCTTTCTTTATTTTTTTTAAATATTAAATAATTAATAATAAATTTAACGTTAATAATTTAATAATATTTAGTATATTATTCAATTATTAATTAATTAATAATAATTATTATTATTTATTATTTTATTATATTATTCATTCAATTTAATAACTAGGTATGTTTCATATCCTTTTAACTAAGTAACAATAGGTCTTTGTGAAAAAGCATTGCTAAATTTCTTTGAAAAAATAATTAAAACTCCTTTATTTGTTTAAAAGCGACAAAGGTCATTATGGTCATTCAAAATTCTTGGCATAGCTGCTAACTTAACGCATATTCTATTTCTTTTTACTTGTAGATTGTCTTATTCCCATCTCGCTCGCGCCGGCTATAATCACACTGACAACTTTGTGTCTCAGGTGCGCGCGCATCGTAAAATTTCACTCTCATCAATTTTTCATAACGAACCTAAAGAAGTATAACTTCAAAATTTTTTTTACGTTTAATTACGCTTATTACGCTTTTTTTACACGTACAATATTTTACTCTTTGTTACGTATTATTTCTGTATTAAGGTTAAAGAAGAGCTATTTCTTATCTCATTAGTTCCTTAATAATATTATAGGTAGAGTGCGGCAAGTGTACTCAAGGAAGGCAGGACGTTCGCGTCCCGTCGCTTTACCACACGACTTCCCGCTTACTCGATACGAGAGGCTGTCAGCTATTCTCCATACTTCCATAAAAGGTATCTTATTGAAGAATGCTTATCGTTCTAGAGAGACGTAGAAAACTTATACGAATTCAACGGCTAGGAATTTGAAATGTTATATTCTATACCACGAGCACGGCAGATATTTAGAAATTTAGCCATAAAGCCATAATATCTCTTTTTTTTTCTTCAAATTCGTCAGGAAGTCTTGGAATGTTTCGAGCGGCTTACAGTGGAATGGAATAAAAAATCCTGTTTAATTCTATGTAACACTTGTTCTATGATATTAAGTATTTATTTAGGTAGCTTCACGTTCTAAGTTGAATAATGGTTTTAAGCACTGTCGACCGCTTACATGATACTTTTAGTGTCTATCAAGTAATGGACAAAACTAAATGTTTTAACCGCCCAAAGTACCATGTGGGCGGCAAGTGATTGTAATTCTTGAGATTAATCGGTGGTTTTGTACTGTATATATTAAGTTAGTTTAGTGATCAAATGAAACATAATTTATTACATTTTTATTTGTGGGGTAATTTAGTTAAAATAACTTAAACGAAATGTGTCTATTTAATAAATTAGAATCTGCAATTTTCAGTTTTTTTTTGTGATAAATGGTGCAGTACAAAACCATATCGAATTCCGTATGATGTGATCTTCTGTGAAGACTGAGTGATTTCGACTACAATTTATCATACAATATAGAGAAACTTATAATAATTATATTTTTTTTAATGGCAACATTAGCAGTTTTTTTTTCTACATTTATAATATAGGCAATCACAGATTTGATTCCTGTCAGTATGCACTTATTGCCAACAGTGTAGTGGACACAGTGTGACCATTTTATCAAAGATAAATATGTCTTAAATATAGTTTGTTACATTATTTTACGGTAAACGACTTAAATCCAACTCTTTGATAGTTACATATATATAAAAATATGATTAAATTGTAGTTAAAATCATTAAAAGGATGTTTTGCACAATGAAGTCACTATTTGTACAAACCATTTAGTTGCGTATTACAAGTCTATGGTTTTGCACATTATTCTATTCTCATTGTTTACAAGGCGCAAATAGAAAAAAAAATTTGAGTGACAGTTGTATGGGGTTAGCAAGATGTTTATATAAAAATACAGAATATCAAATATAGATACACAAATGAATTACATGTCGAATGGTATGCCGGTTTTACTGTCGGTTAAAAACAGTTTTTCTAATAGACTTGTAATATCCAGCTGTCTTATTGATTGTATTGTGTGATGGTATTTATTAATTTAATGAAAAATAATTATTTTAAAATATTTTAATGGCGAATATATATGTATAATGTGATTAAAAAAGAAAATACAAAAATAACTTTTAATATATAATTTTGGTAATTGTTTTTCATTAAGTTTATTTTATGATAGTTTTGTTTTGCTCATAATAATATTATGTAGTGAAATTATAAAATTTTATAAATTAGCCGATTTGAATACCTCACGAAAAGTATCCTTTTTAAACACTTCACTCTGTTTATGAAGGGGTCAAAGGGGACTAATTTGTGAATGATACAGATAATAAATTCTTTATTGCGTTCAATGTGTCAAATACGTTTGACGTTCGCTTAACATTTTCGTGAGGTAAAATTAAGAGTAATGGTGGCCTTTATTATTTCGCAGCCAAATTTATTTCAGAACCTCCATTCGAAATGTATATCATGTAACTCAAAGATCGGATTATGTTTGGTGCAATACACAACATTCCAAACTTGGTTTGGTGCTTATTATTATAGTAAATGATTGAATAATATATGGAGTTTCATTTCTTGCCTTGTGCTCTCTTACACGAATCCTAAAGGTCACTATTATAAGCTTTTTTTTTAGTTTTAGATTAAGTGGCTCTTAGGAGTACTTAAACTTTTTTACTTTGAAAGACCGCAGCAATTCAGCGGTAACTTGAATTACATTATCATATTTATAAAAGCATTTCGAATTTGTATAATCCTTATGAAATGGCAACTTTTTCAAAAATGAATTAATCGTAAAAGATTTCGATAGATAAGTGAAGTATTTGATAAATGGCAAGCTTTTGATACGAAGACGGATATGTATATTTTTATAACGCGGAGTTAGGCTTTGGCATATCGATTTCTTGGATATAAGTATTATGAGAATTCATTATGAATAGGCAGCTTAATATTTAGTAATAATAATTTTACTTTACAGTACAGCTGTTGAAAATATTAATGACAATTTAACATTTAATTTTTTTCTATCAATGTCCTTTTTATGCAAAAAAAATACTATCTGGTCCAAAATCAATATACTTTTTGTGTGTTACCAGGTTCAAATTGTTTAGCACCAACAGTATGTTTATGTAAATGGATTTAATTAATTACATCATTTTTCATTTACTAGTCACACTGCACGTTGTTTTTTTAAACTCATACTTACGTAATAATTTACTTTTCTGTGATATTTTTGATGAAAAAATAGGTGACAGATTTTTCATTTTTACATTTTGTTAGTCTTGAGTAGGTATTAGTTTCAACCTCGAAAACCCTTTTATTTACAGGAAGCCTTTCACAAATATTGATCCTTTGGCTTTGTTATAACAGTCATAAATTTAATGCGGTTAATTACTCCCATAATATTTCTAATTTAGTAGATATATTACAGCCTTCTAACTTTTATAATATATCACGTATAATAGTAAATGTAACTGTTCTTCTTATAACAGTCTAAAGATATTGTTACGCGAAAAAAAATTAGAATCACTAGCTAATATTCTAAAAACTAACTATTATATGTTAATGGCGATGTCTTAAATTCTTTAAATACATTTAATTTAGAAATTATACTTACACTTGTCTTCGTAAAATTATATGTTTACGAAGTTTGAATGTGTACTTTACTTTTAATAGGTTAAATAAAGCTTAGCTGCTATTGTACAGACGAAATATTTATTAATTACTTTGAAAAATAAATGACACGAAACTAATGTGCTATTTTATTTTGGTAGAACTATTTTTAATTTACTATATCTTTTATTAATTAGGTTAAAACACTCGCACTGTGTTTATTTGATTTGTATTTGATCGGACTTTCCTTAGATTTGAATATATAAAGGACACACTCCGTCGACTTTTTGGGTCTAATGCAGGCCGGTTTCCTGACGATCAAGCGAATGTTAAATGCGCATTGGTGCACAGCCGGGGATCGAACCTACGACCTCAGGTATATGATTCGCACGCTGAAGCCACTAAGCAAACACTGCGTAATATTAAAACTAAATCAGTTGAATTGTATTCTTAAATACTTAAGTTTTATGCTATTAAATAAAAAATAAATGACACGAAACTAATGTACTATTTTATTTTGGGAGAACTATTTTTGATTTACTATATTTTTAGTAATTAGGTTAAAGCACCAGGTGTTTATTTGATCGGACTTTTCTTAGATTTGAATGTATAAAGTAGATTAATCTAAATATCCTGTATATTGTGTATAATAAAGTTTTTTCCTTCTTAGATAATAATAAAAATATAAATAAATAAGTATTAAAAACATAATGCCTCGCAAATTGAAACTTTAGTGATAATATTATGGTCTTCGCTTCGGTAATCTGACATACTGTAGTTGGCACTACACGGTACACGGCCGCATAAAGTGAACAATAAATATTATTTTATTGCTGTTAAGTAAATCATTTAGTATTTATCATCTGTGCATATATGGATATTATCCTTACCGTGTACTGTCGAAGTCTGAAAGAATTGTGTAGACGTCAAATTGATGTGTCAAAGCAAACCTTCAAAATTATACGAATAATGACAAATTGACAACTCACTAGTCAGTTTCCATTCGACAACGATTTGTGTTTCGCGTTTCTTACTTTCGTGTTTCTTGTCCACTTTATAATATGTATTTAATGGAATCAGATTCGTAGAGATTTGTTTGATGGATCGACGATGTAATTTATCGATACGATTTATACATTCCTTTCGTCTTGAGTTGGTTATTTTGCCAACTCAATAATACAATTGTTGTATATAGGGATCAGTGTTGAGAAGCAGTCTACAAGTGCGCGTATTTCTAATTACAATCTAATAATAGTTGCGATAAATACCTTGTGAATTTGTGTAATGTTAAGTGCTTAATGCAAGTGTTTGTTGGAGAAATGGGGCAAAGTCCAAGCTCTATAAGGAGTAAGGGCAGCCGAAAGTCCTTTCGAGGATTTGTCCGGCGCTCGAAATTAAATAAATCCAGTTTAAGTCATACATTCAACTTGCCGCCCTCAGAGGAATATCCAGAGTTGATGAATATTAATACGGCTACTGAGGAACAGCTAATGACTCTACCAGGAGTAAGTAGACAGCTGGCGCGGGAAATCGTGAGACATCGCCAGATGATCGGTCGTTTCAAGCGAGTTGATGACCTTGCTTTAGTATCAGGTAATTGTTAATATTAATCAATATGCATTTTATTTAAAAAATATTTTGTTTATAATAAAACAGGTAGTAAGGCATTTGTTGTAATAGTTTTTTTATAAGAAACTATTTATATCATACTAAGACTAATTGTAAGCTAAAAAGACTACTAGAGATTTCATTCAATTTAAGCCAATATAATTTAATGTATAATTGGTTTATGCTATTGTACCCATAATTACACTGTGTATTTTAGGTATTGGTGCAGAAAAATTAGAGTTACTAAGACCAGAAATATGTACAAATATAAAGAGACAAGTATCTAGAGCAAGCTCATGTACACATTCACTAGATAGCTTCCGATTGTCTATGGAAACTAAACTATGTTCTGTTAATTCCTCCAGTGTGTTCCAATTGCAATGTGTACCAGGCCTCAACCAAGAGCTAGCTGCAAATATAGTTGATTATAGGGATAAAAAAGGACCCTTTAAATCTCTAGATGACTTAATAAAAGTCAGAGGCATAGATATTGTGAGACTAAGTGGTGTGAAACCGCACTTAAGTTTAGATTTAAGAAAAAGTGAGAGTGAGCAACATTTGCCAAATGGTCATGTAAATGGATGGACAGATGCTTCTTTGAATGGATCATTAATAAGTAGTGAATTGAAAACACCAGTGTCACCAAGCCGAAAGAGCTTTACAATGCCTGTTAAATTTCCTTTAACACTACCAAACGGATTTGCTGCAGCACCTGTTAATGATATTTTAGACTTGTTATCAGCATACTCACATAGACCAGTGGTAAGGGAAGATTTTATGTATGAAAGAGATGGTGTAAGATGTTGTCGTCTTGCATCATGGAATATTCACCAGTTAACAATAGAAAAGGTGATAAATCCTGGAGTAAGGGAAGTCATGTGTCGGACAATATTAGAAAATAAGTAAGTAGAGCTTAGACATGTAAAAGTTACCTGTTTTGGTTGGCAAGTAAAATATAATTGTTCTGTGTATTGCCGTTAGCAATATCTATCTAGAAGGTATGAAATTTTCTCCCCGTAGGTATCTTTGTATAATCTTTTATATCAACTTCAGCTGTTTATCTTCACTTATCAATTATAATTCCAATAAATTTTTGCAATTATTCAATTAAGTGTTTATAAATATAATTTATATGAATTATGCATGTAAGGTCACTTAACATGCTAATAGGAAAAATGACAAACAGTTTTTAAGATATGTAACTGTAAAACTGTGTTATAACAATTTGATTATGACTTATTTTTTGTTGAATATTTAAATTAAACTTTTATTCAGGTTGTCCGTAATAGCTATACAAGATGTTGTAGAAACGGATGCAATAAAAATGATATGTGAAGAGTTAAATGCACCAACTATAAGGCGAGTTAGAGAGTGGAAGATAAATAGTCAAAATTGGGAATATTGCATACCACAGAGTGCTGATTGGTGAGTCATCTTCTAAAATGTATCAATATTAGGTTATAAAATATTATACAAAACATAAATTATGCAAAATATAAACACGGGGTTTTATATCCTGTGCATACAACATCCACAATGCCCCATGCATTCACTTCATAAGTCAATTTCACAAAAATAATATTTTTTTTATATTCACTTAGTTTACCATTTAAGAATTGAGGTTAGAGATACAATGCTGTGTCCATATATCTTATAGTGTATATTATGTTTGTTATGTCTATAAATTATGACTCGGTAGTTTTAGTACTTTTACATACTAAGATTAGTATTTCAGAATATAAGGTATTATAATATCAATGTTCATGTTTTTGCTTTTTTATTTTAAAATAAAAGTCTAGCGTTAGTAAATGATTAAATATATGGCACCATAATAAAATGTGTCCAGGTGCTGTGATACTAAAAATGCAATGAAAGGACTCTGTAATAGTGTTATAGTTATAATGCATTTGTATGGATGATTTTAAAAGACACATTGTCTCAGCCTAGACCTCAATACTATTAATAAAACTGATTTATTGCGTAAAGTAAATTTGCTATCAGATATATCAATGTGACATAAAATGAGTCATTTATCTTAGCAATCGCTACGTCAAAATATCAACAACACAAAATGCTTGTAATCAAATAATAAAAATTTCCTCTCGTCTCTTGAGTACATATTTCCTTATATGCATACATTTTTAATGTAACAATTATTATTTATAAGGCGCAAACATTTTCTGACATTTACCCCTGAAAGGTACTTAAGTGTTATGTTAAAGATACCGGAGGAATTCTTTAATTAATAATGCATAACTATATAAATCCTGTTTTACCAGTATTCAAACTTACTTTTATTTACTCGATTTCTTTTCATTTGCTCGTTTTATTGGCGGAAAAGATATGTCTATATCTGCGTCTCTCACTGATAGGTTAACGTTGGCCGTCATAGCTTGTATGTATTCAGGAATCGAACCTATGGGTTTCGAATTCTTATATGAAAAATAAGCAACTGTCTAGCAGCTCCAGAAGGTTTCTTCTTCGTCGTATTGTTTATGGCTAAAGGTCGCATCACTATAAGGTGTCTGCTGCTCTTCTTGTGTAGTAGTCAAAAGCTTAAATCATCGAAAACAAAAACTTGATAATAAACTAGATCATCTCGCTAAGATAGTAAGACACAGTACAGAAAAGAAACCTTTTATCAATTTTATAAATGGATTTTAATGTTAAAATGTACCCTACATTGAATTACTAAGGTAATTAAATTGAACTATTAAATAAATATACTGATGCCCGTATTATACACGTAGTTAATAAATATATGTATACATATATGACACTTTCCATGCAACCATGAAAATATTGACGAAAGTTCGTTGAGTCATTGAGGCTGTTATATGCCCCTTATATTAAAAAAAAACAGTGGCGCTACAACCGTTTAAGGTCTGGGCCTCAGATTTCTGTATGTTTCATGATCATATGTCAATCTAATAGCTAAGTAGGTGATCAGCCTCCTGTGTCTGACACACTCCGTTGACTTTTTGGGTCTAAGGCAGGCCGGTTTCCTCGCGATCAAGCGATTGCTAAATGCGCTTTGGTGCACAGCCGGGGATCCAACCTACGACCTCAGTATAAGAGTCGCACGCTGAAACCACTAGATAAACACTGCTTCATAAAAACTAAATCAGTTGAATTGTACGCTTAACTACCTAAGTTTCATTCTATTAAATCTTTCGTCTTTATCTGTCAAATTGTGTTTATTCTGTAATGATCCAGCATATATTATATAGCACGGCTTATGTATGCTTTCTTCAGTGCCAGGTCATGGTATTTTGGCTCGCAGAGGCAGTGATTTAAAATATAACAAACATTAATATAAATAAATACACCAATAAATAATTTGTAAAACCGGCTAGCACATGCTATAATCGAAAAAAAGTGTCTCTTAACACGAAATAACGCGAATTCATGTGTAGAGTAAGCAATAAGCATAATATAGAGTTTCGCATTAAAATATTTCTTGAGTTCTTATATCTTTGAATTATGTGATTGTCTATTATGAAGAAATGGAATATAATGTATTAACTGTTACATATATATAACCAATCAGCAGGCCCGACGTATCAATCGCCAAACCTGTACAAAGAGCCATTTTTAGATCACGTTACCCTTGTACAAGTAGCTATTGATGTAATACCTTGAATTTCAATTACACAAACTGCATTGTAGACAAAACATAAATTAATATGAATAAAATTACCTTGTCTTCAGAGTATTTAAAATACTCAATTATAATAATAAAGTTCATGTTTTGGACCACGAGCTTAGATTGTATACAATCACGTGAAACAGCTTGACCGATCTGGCTCAAATTTTACAGAGAATTTATGTTTTGAATCAATATTGTGAAAGTAAATAATGTTATACTAACATTCATTTTGAGCAGACTTTATTTTATTTATAGATAAACATTTTAAGAATTCACACACACACGCACAGGCAAACTTGTCATTTGATTGAATGTATTAATTATTAGTTACTATTTGCATTAGCCGCTTCACGCGAACTTTAGTATCCCATACTAATAGAATGAAGTTTTTCAAATTATAGTTTTACTTTATTACTAGCTGACCCGGCAATCGTCGTTTTGCCATGTATATTATTTCCAAGAAACATTTTAGTTCAATAAAAATAACTGTGTATCTACAATAATAAAAAATAAGGGTTGATCGTAGAGGGGTGACAATTAAGGGTTGTATGTATTTTTGTATGCTGTATCATCAAAAACAAAAAGTTTTGTATAAAAAATAAAAACATTTAGGGGGATGAAAAATAATGTTGAAATATGATGTTGTCCGATTCTCAAACTTACTGAACATGCATTAAAAAATTCACAAGAATCGGTCGAGCCGTTTCGGAGATCTATGGGAACGAACATTGTGACACGAGAATTTTATATATTAGATTTCAGTGCGAAAAGTGAAATAGAAATATAAGGTGAAATCAAATTTTTAAGTACTCTTACAAACAAGTTTTTGCGTTCAAAATGTTTTTGCCGGTTTTGTTATACGTGAGTGAAAGACGTTTGAAAGACAGAATTAATGTTATTTTTTGTTACGAAAACTGTATGATATTTGTTGTATTTTTTGTTCGTTTCACGTATTATTTATTATTGCACATTAAATTATTAATTAAAAATTTTCTTTATTATTTGCCTTTAGATTGAGTTTATGATTAGTTCGAAGACGCTTGTTCATAAATTTAAAAGTAGAAAATTAAATAAAACAACTTTATTGCAGAAATAATTTGTTTGAATCAGCGTTGATCCAAAGATTATTATACATTATATATATATACGCCAATATTTTTTGACGACTCATTGGTCTAGTGGTTAGTACCCCTGACTGCGAATCCATGGGTCCCGGGTTCGATCCCCGGCTGAGGCGAATATCGATGTGATGAGCATTTGGTGTTGTTCTTAGGTCTTGGGTGTTTAAATATGTATTTATATGTATATCTATCTATAATATGTATGTGTATCCGTTGCCTAGTACCCATAACACAAGCTTCACCAGCTTAGCATGGGACTAGGTCAATTGGTGTGAATTGTCTTAAAAAAAAAATTCATATAGATTCCCTATATGAGATACATACATAATGCATATTGCGTATAAAGGAAACTTGTAAAAGAAACTGGCAATAGTGTGTCATTCGACGTTCTTTTAATATTTTATTTGAAACATTGGTCTCAATTATAAATTTCTTGAATCTTTTTTTTCGTTCCTTTTATCCAATAATAGAGAGTAGAAGAAAAAAAACTCTAGTTATACTCTGTCAATGTATAGTTTACACAATTAAATTTATATTTTTACATTAGGTTTATGAAATTGTATTATGGTAATATATTATTTACAGTCGCTCCCTCTGCTTCATATATGAAAACAGTAATGGCAACAACAAAAGTGTGACGATAGAGGATGTTGCGACGGACCAGCTCCATCTGGTGGTGAATTGTGATGTTAAGAAGCTGGTGGAAATGCTGGATGACCTGCGAAGTGATAGATTCAACACCAGCACGCAAGGTAAATATATAAAGTGATTTTATACAGGCAAAAACTATCCGTGGGCGGTGATTTTCACTGTAAAACAACTTTGGAAAACAAATATAACACGAAAAGAGGAGAAGAGAAGATTTTAGATGAATTTTTCTTCAGTACCTGCGTAATATAGCTTTTTGTTTATAGTATTTGGGAGGATAAACCCAGCTTTTTGAGATCATATGGTTACATTCAGAGCAGTGTTGGCCTAGTGGCTTCAGCGTGCGACTCTCATCCCTGAGGTCTGTCTTAGGTTCGATCCCCGGCTGTGCACCAATGGAACTTTCTTTCTATGTGCGCATTTAACATTTGATCGAACGGCGAAGGAAAACATCGTGAGGAAACCGACATGTCTTAGACCCAAAAAGTCGACGGCGTGTGTCAGGCACTGGAGGCTGATCACCTACTTGCCTATTAGATTTGAAAATGATCATGAAACAGATTCAGAAATCTGAGTCCACGACCTCTAGCTACAAAATGTTCATAAATATATTTTTTATATGAATTTTACTAAACTTTTCTGATCATTCTACAATAATAAATGATAAATGAGTTATGCAGAGATATGGGGGCATACAGAAAATATGATAACATTTGAAGTAGGTAAAAATTTAATTTATCATAACACCATAATAGATAATTACGTACCACGAGCCCTAACGAACCGTGTCGTATAATTGTTAGTTATCACGATTAGAACTGATGTCCTTTTTGAAGGACATTCTGTAAACATCGTGTCATTTTTCGTCCTCACGGGTATTTCAATTCAATTTTATCGGCTGGAATGATGTACTTCTTCGGTTGCGCTCTTCATTTCTGAAGGTCTCATGCAACACCTGGGTGACCTGTAAGCTTTTCTTGATCGGTCCAGCGAGTAGAGGATCGGCCTCGAGGTCTAGTGCCATACGCTCTGCCAGTAACAATATTTTTTTCTAACTGTTCTGGAGAGGTAAGGCAAGCGAAATTAGAGAATTATACAAGCGAAATTAGAGAATTATCACTAAATAAATTCAAAGCCCTCGTTAATCGAAAATTAACCAATTCGACTTAGGGTCCTTCAAGAAAAGAGCGTACCTATTCTTAAAAGGCCGGCAACGCACTCGCGAGCCCTCTGGCATTGAGAGTGTCCATGGGCGGCGGTATCACTTAACATCAGGTGAGCCTCCTGCCCGTTTGCCCCCCGTTCTATAAAAATAAATCAATAAAATAATAATCAACAAAGCTTTTTATAAATTTTAGGACTACTTAAATGATCCTAATCCTTGGGATTGAATTGCTCCAGTTCAAACAATTTGTATGACAATACCTGGCGATTAAAAAGAGTGGCGGAAAGTTTCTTGCCAGTTCTTCTTACCCGCTCTACGCCCTTGACTTGCGAACTGGTAGTAAATGTAAATTTACGATTAATTTAACTTGACGATTCAAAAGTGTACTTGGTTACCCACTTGAATAAAGATATTTTGAGTTTGAGGTGTTCCTTATCCAATAGTATGTCCTAAATAAAACACGAGTTGTTTGAAACGAAACCTAAATTTTTATACATATATAATAAACGAAGCAAAAATACGGAATAATAGGTAAGCAGGTACTTCATTAATTTAATTGCTTATTACGTCTATTACTTCGAAGCACCACGTATGTATTGAATGAATATAATATTAAGACGATATAATGAGGTCGTTATTTCTCCAACAGTATAATGTTACTGTATTATAACAAACTCTTGCGGTTTCTCCTTTACTTTCAAAATCTATTGATAAAATACGTCGGACTGTAAGAAGCGTTTTTGTTAGCTTATTGTGATTTATACTAGTTCAAGATTGTCTCCATTTGAGCGAATTAAAGATAATAAAAATATATCTGGACAGGATCTTAAGATTTTTTACCCCTACTCCCTAAAACCCAACAGCCCCACCTGGCTATGGACAGGAGAGGTAGGGTAACAGTTATCCTCTATCCTTGCACCCGTAAAGAGTGTCAGCTGGGTTGTACCCATGTTTACCCTACATAAGCCTCATATAGTTATTTTTCCGAGTTAAATATTTTTCCTAAATTTTTTTTATCACAAGCGTTGAAACCATTATTATATGTAATAATGTTATGCAAAAGTAAATTGCATGTTGGCGACTCATTGGTCTAGTGGTTAGCACCCCTGACTGCGAATCCATGGGTCCCGGGTTCGATCCCCGGCTGAGACGAACATCGATGTGATGAGCATATGGTGTTGTGCTTAGGTCTTTGGTGTTTAAATATGTATTTATATCTATCTATCTATATATAATAATATGTATGTATATCCGTTGCCTAGTACCCATAACACAAGCTTCACCAGCTTAGCATGGGACTAGGTCAATTGGTGTGAATTAAAAAGAAAATGTTATGCTTTTATATGAATTTTTGTGTGACACACATTTAAAAACAACTTCATTATCAGATAAACGCGAATTAGTTAAATTATTTACATAATTTATTTGAGTGGTTTTCAGTCGTGGTCAGCGAGAGACTGCCATAATAAGTTAACACATAAATATTTAATATTAGAAATGGTGTTATTTAAATACGAAGGAGTTGTAATATTTCTTTACCAAATAGAATATAAAATGTGATAATTTTTCTCAGTGAATTAACATTAACCGGATGGACATGTCGTATTTACATTTACTACACAAAGATAAATTTGATGTAAGTGTGACTGACATTGCTTTAGAAATAGATTTACTTTGTTCATCATTTGTATTTGAATGTTATTCATGCAAACATTCATAAAAGCAGTTGTTTCTAAGCAATAGTATAAAATATATAAATAATCATAAAATCGTTTATTTGCTAAGATAGTGGTACAATTGGATCGATTAATTATAAAAATCCGCACAATCAGCCATATATAAACAGGCATGCAAATGTCATATTAATTTTTATAATTATATTAGTGTCAAACTTATGGTCTAAATACTCGCCCACGCCTAGGCACACAAGGACATATAAAGCATAATAATTAGTATGTTTTTTAAAGAAATAATAAAAAAATATATATATGCAATTTGGGTAAACTTAGGAATGATTAAGAACCTTCATTTTTCATTTATGTCTCAAATGAAATATATTTTCTTTCAATGTGTAATATTTGTGTACATTTCATTCGTTCCTTCGTTCGAACACTATTAGATTAAATTCGATTTAATGTAATGAATATAGAATATACAAATTTAACATTTATAGTTATTAGTTTCATTTGATTTTTCAAGTAGGTAATGTTACAATAACCTATAATAGAAATGGCAAATATAGGTCATTGGCCTCAGCTCTGTGATCATATATCTTTTACAAATAGGTGATCAGCCTTCTGTTGAAACACGCTGGTTTCCTCACGATGTTCATCGTACTAGCAAGTGCCTACGCCTATAGATAAAAATCCATTGCAGTCAATCTTAAGCCATTAATATAAATATTATGATATGCCGGTATAAAATTCCTATTTCGTATGTAAAATAATATTTGTTGCGCCTCTGAATTTTGTTTAGCCATAGTTTGTAAGAATGTGTTTGTATGAATGCTGGCTAGCGATTGTTTAAACGTTTTCGGTATAAATTGGGCCATCAGGAATATAATATAATACATGTTCCTTATATATTGGTTTCATTAACTTATTAAACTTTCTATTCCGGCTTTGTATAGCTGGATATTTAGAAATAACTAAAGCCTACGATACCCACGGATAATGTAGGATTTTAACGATTTTTTTGAAATTGATACATTTTTGATTTTATTTGTTAAAAACATACAAATCTTTCCTCTTTGTAATGTTAGAATACATATAAATGAATTGCGCGTTTTAACTGACATAAACGTAGTCCCATATGAAACATTCTAGCTTAGACGATGTAGCCAAAATATAGCCTAGAAATCAAAATATAATAATGAATATGTTGATTTGCAGACTCAAACAGTAACTAATTAGAAATGTAGGTAATAATGTAACTGTACTATAGGCTATTTTTATATTAATTATATAAATCCTTTGCATTACTAAAGATTCTGTATTCTTGAACATTCTAACCTTCGATACGGAGTTCGTTTAAAGTATAAAGGGCCACGTTTTAAGACCAAGTTTCGTCAGAAACGTGTTAATTCTTATGTTAACCTGTATTTTTAACATTAAAGTTTATGATAACTTCGTGTGTTGTAAAACTGAAATGTTATCGAACTATTGTGTTTTATACCGACTTTCTCACGATTGTTTATAATATTTATAATTGATAACAAATGGCCATTTTCTCATAATATCTCGATCGTTTTATTTTCGTAATAAACAAAAACATTATCAAGTGGTATAAAATTTGGGATACCGTCATTCCACGCCATTAAATTCCCATATTTCAACAAGTCACTTTTAAGTCAGTAAAAATATTAGGAATTTTGTTATCAATTTCAGTTTACATAATTATTAATAGATTTGTCAGAAGTCGAACAATGATTCGTTCGAGCATTGTTTCGCATAATTGGCTTGATTTGTGGTCCATTCAGATTTTATTACCGACTTACCGTCTACTTACTACGTACATACTGACTTACGTTCCAAATGTAGTGAAGGTCATAACTGAGGAACGTTGGTAATATTGCTTATTATTCCCGCTTTCTTTTGTTTCAAATGGTTGTATTGACTTTTCAATTGAAATATTTTATTTGTAGCATCTAGCTTTTATCGTTTAACATTGATACTTACAGTATAATGAGGAAAAGTGTTTAGGAAGAAATCTCTGCAAATACAGAATTGAGCGTTTTTAAGACAGTTTTTGTCGCGCACCACCACTTTGGAACCAGCTACATACTGAAGTATTTCCGAACCAAATCGACTTTCATCGAAAAAAGCGTACCAATTGTTAAAAGGCCGGCAACTCACTTACGAGCCTTTTGGCAGTGTGAAACTACATCCCGCTTTCTCCTTTATAAAAAAAACTTATTTTGAAAATTCTTAAGTTAGTAATCCTGCTGAAACGCGATGGATTTTATACTTATTAAAGATATCTGAGAGAGTAGAAGTTTTTCTGTGATGTTTTTGGTGGATACGTAAATTAAATAATATTAAAATCTTGTATTAGGTAAATGAGTGATGATTTTCGAATACATACATAACAAACTAAACATTGCTTATACACCTAATAATTTTCTTTAAAAAACAATACATAATCCACAAGAGCATAACATATACGTAAGATATGATATAATGCCTGTATCCGATTAGTTAGAAACGCACTGCAATGCGACTGAACGTGGATAATGCCAGTATATTTTGGTGATGAATTCTTTTTCATTATTTTTAAAATACATATTAAATGTCATTTATCTGTCATACTTTGTCTGAGTATAATTAATAATATTCTGATTCAGTTTAGTTGTTCAGCCGATAGGCAAATCAATAGGGATTAACAATTTAATTCGATTCGAAAGCATAATTAACACGTGACGTTTGTCGTGGACGTATTATGAATATAAGGTTAATTATATTTAGGCCCCAGGGAGTTTGTGACATTCATAGAAAGGTCGAAAGTTTACTTCGGTACTGTGGAATATGAAGTGTAGAACTGTGGCGTTGGGTAATGGCCTTTATGTGAAAATTATTTTGTTATTCATAATTGAAATTTTGAATATTGGTAAAGAAATAATTGTTGTTTTTTATCGTATCCGCTACAGGGTAATACAAATATTGATTGAACTGTATGGAACTTCATCTACTTATAAAAGTTTATTTTATTTATACTTCGTTACATTAAAAGAAAAACAAATAACATAAATTATAAGGGATGCAACGGGCGGCCTTATCGCTAACAAGCGATCTCTTCCAGTCAACCCTAGTAAAGAAAAAACTAAAAAAAAAGTAATATTAAAGGTGTGAACTACACACAAAGTAACAACACTTCGTTGCAGTAATTCAGAAATACAGTACAATTAAAATAATTATATGTAAAGCAGGGTACTAAGCGGCCTTATCACTTAAGAGCGATCTCTTCCAGGCAACCACTGTGTGAAAAAAAAAATAGATAAGCTGACCTTATTATTAACAAAAATTGCAAAACTACAAAATATACACAATTACTTAGACGAAAAGAATGGAACAAAAGAAAAGAATTAAAATATTCGTAGAATGGCACAATGAAAAGCACACATTGAAAAGATCAGTTAGTATAAAAGCTAGGTAATTGTATCCCAATAATTATTGTACAGTAGAGAAATCATAATACTCCTCGATTCGAAATTTATCAGAGTCCAATGAGCGAACGTTATAACTGGGTATACCTAGTAGAATCAAAAATTCATATTATTTTATGCATACTACTAATTTAGTCTCATGTTTTATAGACAAATATCAAGTCGTGTTTGCGTCATCATCATAATATGCTTTTAGCAACTCAATTTACACTTAATCAAACTTTTGACCTGAGTATTAAATTTTTGCGCTTATCAGCTTTTGAGAATCTGTGCAAGAATCTGTCTGTTCTTTTAACATATCAAAAATGTTTTTATTAATTTCCGTGTACAATTTTATGCAGCTTTGGCATCAAAGTTCTTGATCTTGCCAAATGTAATTGAATTGAGTTGTATAAAGAATGTTTCAAGAAGTTTCTCGTAGATTCGTTTTGATATTTGTGTGAGCATCGAAATTATCAATGAGAATTTTTAATTCGCTCTGCAATACGTATTGAAGAAACTTTTAATTCAAAAAGTTGAATACCGGGATCGGAGTACCAATGTAATGTATATATTACAAGCTGACGATGTTGGCAATGAAACAAAAAATGTATTTAATTTATACTTCCCATTTAGTGGATGCCAACGCTGACGTTTCATTTTTATTCTTATGAATATTAATATACAGTTCTTTGTACATAAACAATAAGTCTAATGGCTGAATGCAAACCGCGTTATAACCTTTCTTCGTTCTACTCCCCTGCCACAGGTCCAGGGACTTTTCCATCTTTTATTTGTTTTTACTAAAAAGATATATAACATATAATCATACTTATTCGCGCGTTGCGCGTCGGCCTCGGCTACATCGGCATATTATTATGCTTGCGAGACCCGTTCTTTCATTTCTGTTTGCCTCCTTTAAAAATTTAATGATTTGTCACAGAACCGTTCCAGGCACGGTCTCTGCTTTGTTAACATTTCGTTACGGTCTACTGTCATGTCCTTATGTCTTAGAAGCGATCTCATCCAGCGAATAATTACGATGCACAAAAAACTTGTACTTGAAAATTGCTTCGCATGCCCTTCATCAAATATGTATGCCTTCTTGGGATATAGTAATTTGTTGGGCTAAAAATATTTTTATAAAGAGTTGTCAAAACCCTATAAAACTTTTTTGATCAAAGGCAGTTTAAAAGAGGTTAGATTGACCTATGCATTTCAAATAATAGACAATTACAAAGATTTTTGAAAAGCCGATTGCAAGTAAAGATGTTGATCCGCCAGGCTTGTCTCAAGAGGCTACTACTGGATACTTAGACACTCTTTTGTAACCCCCTTAGAACACTGAGTTCTTTACCACCATTGTCTATAAGTGCCTCTATTGCTGAGCATTCAACTAGCATTAATGTTGATTTTCATGCAACGAGCAGGAATTCTTCAAAGGCAAAACTGTATACAGCTTGCCCAACTTTAGTGACAACATTCCTATATTACCTTATCTCTGTAAATGCCTTGCAATGTTGTATGTAATTGTCCATGATTAACAATATTTCTTACAAGAGTTGCCAATTCTTAGGTTAGGTAGTCTTCGTAGTAAAACACCTGAGATTTGGCTTGCACATGAATTGTCATCGTTCTTGAACTGACCTGCTTGCTTTCTAGGTCGACTTGGTTAGTTTTTACTGTCCGTAATTGTCGCATTTATAATTGTGACGGCCACAACCTATAAAAGGTGCAAAATGAGGTGATCCGCATATATTGACTTGCATGTTAATTATCGTTACGAATCCAGTAGTTCCGAGTTCGGCGCGGAAATACTTCAAGGCTCACACTTTTAGTTTCATTTACATTGTAGATGGCGCCGAAACTATATAAAGCTAATATCTAGGACAAAGTATGGCTGAAAAAATATGATGCTATGATATGTCGTTTAAATTGTTTTGAATTTTCTTTTGCATATAAATTGTCACTAAATCAGCGTCATACACTTTAAACCATATTGTTACGTCGTTACGTTTTAATATAGTTTGCGCCGGTCTGATTTCGATATGAACTAAATGTTCAATTTAACGGAAGACTTTTGATATTAACACCAGCCTATTGCTCAATTAAAAAAAAAAACATTAATTTTAAAAGCTAATTAGAAAAAAATTTTAGACTGTATATCAATCCATATAAATTCTTTCTTTTAATAGGATTATTGGTTTACTAATTTATTTACGATCATAAATCTACAGCCTTTCTTATTACAGCTTACATTTAGATTTGGGTTTTTACTTTGTAAAATTAAGTACATACCAAAAGGCTTAGTTGAATTTTTTGCCCCCGCAGGTACAGTCTTTGAAAGTTCGTTTCGTCATGGAAAAATGTCTTAACTTAATATTGCTAGTATACTTAAGTCTATTGTATTTGACAACAGACTTAGTTATACTAGCAAACTGTTGTCTTAATACACCACACTTTATTTATAACGAGTGTGACACTTGTGTAGATGAGAGGGTAGGTGGGGGAGGGTAGTGTGACGCGTTCTTATACGGTGCGTTTAAACAGAAAAATCGGTTCACTAGTTAAGGTGCATTAAATTTGCATTTTATTATCTACTTTAAGGCAAAAGCCGAGAAATAACATGGCGATTATCTCTATAAATACACTTGTAATTTTTTATTTCATAACAACTTTTGTCAGTAAACAACATTCATATTTGTTGGGAAATTGCTACTTTTATGACTGCGATAAGCATTTTTTCCGATAGCGTGAACATGCGTACAACACGTGAGTTTTTACATTTGCTACTTAGTAACAGTGAAATTCTTATTTCATTGTATTTAAATAAAAGGATTATGTGTCACAGACTAAATTATTGTATTATTTATAATTTGGATTGTAACCAGCCGTGCCCTACAAATTGTTTTCAGTCTAGTCCAATTTAACCCTAAGAAAACACAAGTTGGTGAGGTTTCCTTTAAAAACACCTTTTGTCTATAAATCCTTAGCCAGCATCGGAATACTGGGCCGACATATCGAATGACGTTACGCGGTAATTTGGCAATAAAGGTTAAATTAGTCTCCAAGAAGTTGATTTGCAAGGCGAGACGGTACTTCACACCGAACCACCACTTGCAACTCTATAAAGCGGAATTTCTGCCCCACATGGAGTACTGTTTTTACCTCTGGATGGGAGCTCCCCGGAAAGTTACTAAGTGTAACTTTCCGAGCGGCTTGATCCCTTGGCGTTGCGTAGAGTTGTGAGGTTTCTCTGCATCTTCTACCGCATTTACCATGGAGAGTGTTTAGAGGAGTTCGGATTAATATGCAGCTGAGTTTCATCATCGGTCATCGAGGCAGAATACCAAATTCCACCCGTATCACCTCGACGTCCGTCGTTCTACAACTGAGCGTTTTAAGTTTTTCCCGTGCCAGATGACCACTGAAGTATTTCTGAACCGATGCATAATTATCGCACAAAAAATCTAAATTTAAATATACATGTTATATTATGTTTATTTATATATTGTTTAAATAAACACCTGATGATGACGTATAATTCGTAAAAATATTTCAAGCATAATTGTACCATAAACCTTCTTAATATGAGGTTATATCAATATTAAGAACAATTTCCGTCTCAACATGTGTTTTTCATAATTGATTCACTTTATATCTGTATCAGTATTGCAATTTCCATTGTCATTGTTCTAAATTGACCTTTGTACGGATTGTATGCTCGGCCATAGGTCAAGTGCTCGCTAATGGGACTACGACATATCCACACATTGATATTGCGCTAACATATTTGTCTGGAAGGGGGAATATATTTATCGCGTTATACGCTATACGCAAAAAAAGTGAGGGCGCCCACCAGAGATCTGGGAAGATGAAATAAAAGAGATAACGGGGTAAAATATATTAGATGGAAAATAGTGTCGAAGATGAGAGACAAATGAGAGATTTTGGAGGCCTCCGTGGGAGGTCGTGTACTAATATTAAATGTAACATAATGTAATCCTTATTATAGTTTCCGAATATAGGCTATTTTTAATAATTTAATACGCCATAACCGTTAAAAAGTAGAAATATATATTTCCTTAGCGTTATATTCTGAATCTCTCATATGACATCGCATGGTCATTAGTCATTAAAGACCGTCGCAAAAATCGAAGATGTTTTGTACCTAGACAAAAACTATATTATACTCTGATTTTTAATTATAAGTACTATACTAGAACAAATTATACTACTCTACAAAATATTTTTATTTTGTACCAAAATTTATTAATTAAATTAATTGGCAATTTTAGATGTAAAGAAATGTTCCGGGCATTATGATACACACACTATTTACTCATATGTAATACCACAAGAGCTTCAAAATTATCGGGTATTTCCCGATAGGTTCGTTGCAAACAATTAATATAGTTGTCATGACGACTGTCGTCGTCATGACGACTCTATTTGTTTGCAACGAACCTTGAGGGAAATACCAGATAATTTTGAAGCTCGAGTGGTATTCGGTGGATTATTTTTCCGACCCAAATGTCGGCCAATAGAATTGCACCATGAGACGAAATGTACAGTGACAAATAAGAATTTCATAATGAATAAAACAACTACTTAATACTTTTCTTGAAGCAACGACCAGAGAAAATTTTCACAAAAAATTTTCAGTATAATACCATGTAGGTTGTACCACGTGACGTCGAATGGTGCAATTCTATTGGCCGACATTAGGGTCGGAAAAATAATCAATCATATTTTTACTGAATTCCAGCGTTCCTTATATGCGGCCGGCCTATAATTTTGGTGAACGTGCACTGCAAGGAGACGCTGGACGAAGAAGACTGCAGAAGGTTAATGGAAGTTGTTGATGCGGCATCCGCCATTAAGCTACAACTAGCGCTCATGGGCGAGTTTCTTACTTGGGGAAATGTGCAATGTGAGTGTTATTTTTTATATAAATCCTTTTGGATCAAAAAACGACAGTGAAATTCGGCCGATAACAATAACTAATGAGATGTAGGCGATGGTAATGCTGACTCGTTGTAATATGATAATGTAACAGAATTTTAAATTCATAATGTAAACAAAATTTCCAATATTACCGTGGTAATCATTTAATTACTGTCAAATGAAACAACGTTTAATAGTAATGAATTGAATTAGTATTTGTTTGTAAGATGTTCCTTATTTAGTGCGGTCACACTGAGAATCAGTAAAATTGTTCAAAACATAATTATAAAAAGAAATTAAGTTCCCTATAATTCACGTGTATGGAAAAAATTTCGGTAGGTAAAAAAAATAAGTTTTTCGCCATTTTCAGCAAAACTGTAAGTTTTATTAAAAACTATCCCAGACAATTGTTGTTCGAGCAGTGTTGGCCAAGTGGCTTCAGCGTGCGACTCTCATCCCTGAGGTCGTAGGTTCGATCCCCGGCTGTGCACTTGGACTTTCTTTCTATTTGCGGATTTAACATTCGCTCGAACGGTGAAGGAAAACATAGTGGGGAAACCGGCTTGCCTTAGACCCAAAAAGTCGACGGCGTGTGTCCGGCACAGAAGGCTGATCACCTACTTGCCTAGTTAACAAATGATCATGAAACAGATACAGAAATTTGAGGCCCAGACCTAAAAAGGTTGTAGTGCCACTAATTTTTTTATCCCATCTATAAAAAATGTATCAATACTTATTTCCCTACGAGCCACCGTTTCTGAGATATTTTATAGTATGCATACTATGAATACAATTTGTAAAAAATTAGAAGATATCGCTAATGTTAGGATGGATACGACCGAGCAGCAAGTTGATGAAAGTGATTTATGAGTACAAAAAGATGCTAAAGACAAGACTGAATTACCTATCTCTTTCAATTCTTTTAACCATATAAACCTTTGCAGTAGACCTAGATAAAAGGCCACAGGGCCCTTTGCTAGCTAACCTTTTGACCTACCTTACCTAAACCTCTTTATCCTAACAGAATTAACTTGGGCATTACAAATGCGACAAGAGAAACATATTATACCTACATCCAAAACATTGTTCCTCAAAATTACGCTTGGTCAGTCTCGCTTATTTTTCTTAAGAACGAATGAAAATTTTAGACTTCACTGAAAAAAGAATGAAACTTTTTCACTGAAAGAAAGAAATCGCTACATAATTATTGAGTTTTTATCGTTTTGCATAATTATGGAATGGTTATTATTGTGTTCTTTACCATCATATATACATAGGATATAGTGATAAGTGAGATGCTTTGTTCGAATCACTTACGTAATGCGGACATGTACGGTGATTTCTGATAACGCTTGACCTTAAACTGTGGACTTTATAATTATTTAATTCATATTACTTTTTTATCAGTACTGAACACAAATTCCATCGGTGTTCTCTTATACTGTACTTCAAATCGACACGATGGCTTTAAAAAAATTAATAAAGTTACACATAGTTTAATGTCCTAAAAATTTGATTTTATTTTCCCTAAATTAAGAGATTGTAAACCACGCCTTATCATGCCTTGTTTGATTTTTTTGTAATTTATTCTTGTAGATTATTTTGTTTTTTAAGTATTTTAATACGTAAAAACCACACCGCTTCGGTGGACGGAGAAATAATGACCAATTTCTGTTCCACCATCGCTTCTGTATTCTTCTTTAAATAAATAAAATATTAAGACTAAACGCTTAAATTACAAATGTTAGACACATGTAAAGAAATTACCTAAATAAGCCCTTGAAATTTATTAACCTCTTTATCAAGAGATTGGCCGATTATAGCTATATCTGTAATTAAATAATTATCCGATACTGCAACATATTAAATCTGATAATGGCACTTGGAATTATTATATTATTATAGTAGTATTAGTATAAATCTTACTAGATTTTTTACAAGTAATTGAAAACCGCAAATCGATCAAGTCATTGTCAACTATCGCCACGTAGCAATTGATTTTTATTTGCATTAATAAAATTACATTTGCTCTATTACAGCGTTACAAAACTGCGAATCATTGCTGAACGAAGAAGCAAAGACCACAGTGGATGCAAATACGATGGGTAAAAGCTCTATTCTATGCCCGGGGAACATAGAAAGCAATTTTAATGGCCATTCGGGGACCATTAAATCTGGCCTGTGCCATCTGGCAATACCGCGCGGCTGGTCCTGGGGCGGCCCAGCGTCGCCATATTGCCCTATTTGGACCGAGATCAAAGTACCCGATTGACAAAAAATAAAAATTGCCGATGGTAGTAATTTATCTGTGGTCTACGCGGTGACGACAGCGCTCCTTCTTATAATACATTGTCTATACTTTGTTTTTCATATTTTTAATCCGCCATTTTGAAGTGACTTCGCGCCATTTTGGCTTTAGGCTAATATATCACGCGATTGTCAAACTTACTAGTGTAATTTTAATTTATTTATTGAAATGTAGATAATTTTATTGTTCTGATTGTATATATTCTAATCATGTTATTTTAAATGAATTAAGTCTCGCGTCCCAAAGGTAAATATTTTTTTAATATACATAATTTAAATTCCAATGAATTCCGTTTATTTTGCAAAAGATTTTGCAAAAGATTAGAAGCAAAATGCTTAAAGTTGTAATAGTTTGAAATGTATATTTTTAAGGTTTTTGGTCAAAATAGATTTTAAAACCATTTATGAAGTGAAATTTTTGTTACACGTCTTAAGAATGTCATATTTTTTAAATCTAATAGAATTCTAAATCCTTTTTATTGAAATCTTCCATAGTTTTTGTAAAAATTTGAGTAAAATGGGTAACATTGTACCTGAGAGATTTCCTTCTAGAATAGAAAATTTCAAATATATTTCATTATCAAAGTAGTATAGATAGGCAAGTATGAATAAAATCTAAAATTAAAAGTGCTCTATGAATTTAAACTACCTATAAAATAATTGCAATTAAGCCAATTGTAAAAAATATTTTGAGACTACACGCCAAAAATAAATGTCAAAAATGGGGATTTAGTCAATATATCCAATATTATAGGTCTTGATTATCTACTGGTGATATGGTATTATCATACTAATAGCAAGTTAAATGTTTGTTTGTTTGAACGTACTGATATCAGGAACGAATGATACAAATAGAATACAATGGTCTATGGAATGAATGCAGGGGAAAACTGCGGGGCACAGCTATTTAATAATAATAGACTACATTATAGCGAAATATGACCCACTCTTATTAAACAATGAATAATGACTCAAAAGTTTTGCTTAAAAAAATTATGTCGCTTTTTTTATAAATTGGCACAGACTATCTAATGCGTTTTGCGGGTTCGATTTTCAAATTTAATTCAATTTGATCACTTATTTATTTTCTTGCTGCTAGAAATGAGTTATTTGTCCTCTATATTTCATTATAAGTGAAGTAAACTTGTTTCAATCCGCTCAGATCCACGCCTGAGATAATCTATTGCATAATAATCCGATAAGTGATAAAACAACCACGACATACGCAACGTGACTCCAATATAAAATCTAAAATGGTGCTAATCACTTAGTAAAATAGTTCTACAAATATCTATGTGAATATTGCTAACGATAACTATTTTGTTTTTAAATATTAACCTTGAATGATGAAAAGACGTTTTGTAGGGAATAAAACCTTCCATGATTGAGTTAGAATCACATTTTAAATAGCAGCAATAAAATATTCAGCTAGCTCGTAAACCAATGTGTGCACATCTAATTTCTAAAAGGTTTTCGATATAAACGGTAATTTTCGTTTATCATTAGTACATATTATCAGTATTATCGTGACCGTAACAAAGGTTAACACTAACGAACGAAACATTTGCGTTAAAAATTTGTATGAAAATAGTTTGTGATAAGAGGCGCTGTAAAATATTTCATTCTAATATTTGACAGTTACGTACAGGTTGTCAAAAACTTGGCGTTCTAGCTCTATGCTCTACGCGCTGCCATTTTATTTTCTTGAAAGTAAAACTAATGAGTATTTTATGTAACAATTTTTTGTGGTATTGGTGAATGACCAAAGACATACTTTTTGTAAGTGTATGTTGGTGGTAAAGACGTCGCGTGTCATATTTTACGTCGGTTAAAAACTCATGGTGTTGCCACAGCTTATTAAGTAATGAAATTTACAGCAAATTAAAAAAAATTTAATCTATCGAACACACAGTCATGAAAATGCACCACTAGCTGACTCTACCCAATATACTGAAATATATAGACTGTTTAAAATCTCTAATTGGCTTGGATACCTATTTAAAAGTATTTACATCAAGCAATTGTTTTGTTACTCTCTTACGTTGTGAGCATTAAAACTAGTTTTGAGACTCTCTTTTAATAAAATACCCCTTCCAACCACGTAGTAGACAAAGAAAAATTGAGTAGTTTTTTATTATAGTTCGAATTGTGATATTACGAGATATAATATAATAAAAACCTGTCTTTCGTTTAAAAGTACTTCTTGAATACCTCTTCGACCCTAAATTAAACTTACGGATTACGGAACGTTGGCACATGTTACTATATAAAAATGTGTAGCTTGCAAATTAAAACTATTTTATTGTTATTTGTATATTTTAACGTAAAATTGTAAATACCGTTAGATTGTAATCTATCTCGTGAGATTATAAACTGTCGAAAGATTGTGAACTCAACGTACTGCTTACAATTTAACGTATTATTATTCGGTAGATTATAATCTATCGAAGTGAAATCGTCAAATTGTGAAACGGTACGCACCTCGCGCGCTGATTGGTTGAACGGAATATGCCATGGTGGCGACCATATTTGTTTGTTAATTCGTTTGTTGTCGAATGTAAACAAACGGTGTTTTGGTGAATGTAAATTGATGTCGTCTTGTTACAATCTAACGGTTTTTACAATTTTACGTTGACATATATATTAAAAAACTGATACTCGCGCGATGATTCAAAAAATACCAATACAATTTCTATATTTAAAATAGTATTTGCTATATGCAAAAATATTCTACGTTTTCCTGTTAAATGTGATACTCCAGATTGTGAGAAAACTGGCAAAGCACGTCTTTGTTTTGTATAAAAAATTATAAATTAACATTTTAATGATTAAAATCTAGATTTGTTTTTTAGACATTGCCAATACGTCGTGTGTCGAATGTAATCCGTCAGTTTAATGTAGTTTTAATGTTATTTCTTGCTCAACTTATCCTAAATCAGTCGCAGAGTGTATAAGCTATTTTTAATCGTTATTTAAAGAGAATACAATGTGATATCACATACAAAGTGTAACATTACTTAATATTTTTGTATTATGTACATAGATGTTGATCTCGTAAATAATTAAAACTTATAGCTATTTATTTAGCGTGACACTAGCAATTTTTTAATATTGACTTTTAAGACTGGTTTCAAGGAATTTTTTTTATTTCTTCGAAGTCTGAGGAAACGGAAAATTCGTCGTGAATATTTTTGGTTGAACTCTATGGTCCTTCCTCCAATACTTCGAAGACTGCAATTATGTACTAGCCTTTAATTATTATTTACCGACAATAAACAACATTTTATTATTTGCTTTGTGAAAAAGTATTTATTGTATGTGTCGCAAATTACCTATGTTTTGTGATATTTAGTTTATATTTAAATGTTATTTTATTTTACGGCTTTGGTGTAATTTATTTGGTGAAAATATAAATCCAATATATATTTTCGTTTTATTTTAAAAATTAATTTCCATATTTGTAAATGTCTTGGCGGTTACTGGTATATATTTGAACAAAGAGACACAACACAAACTATCTCATGTTAGCAGTTATATGCCTCATATATAGTTAGAAATTGAATAAATTATTAATACACTGAGGCACTTGTTGCTTGTTATTTGCACATACTCTCGAGAGAACTGAGCTTGGCCCGTTCGGGTCATATGCCCCCTGTGTAAATATTCGCGCCCTGCTCATACAGAGGGGGCCTATAGCCCTTGGTGGGGCTGCAGCGCTCGTGGAGACATGGGCTCTATTCGCTAAATTTTTGTTTATGGTATAATATACCATAGCGGGGTATGACGTCATCGCAGTTGTCAACCACAGATTGTTGCTACAGGTTTGTATGTATAATATTGTAGAAATTACTTAAATACTGTTTTTAAAATATGAATTAATATAATAATTTATTGCCATAAACAGAATACCTAACAAACATGTATCCATGGCTTCTGATGTAGTTATATCTATTTCTAGTGTAAAACATTGGATGAAAAATCGGAAATGCAGTTAAGGTTAAATCGACGCGTAACATGTCTTAATACTGCGAGCGCGTGGGGGGAATTATGAACTTAACGTCATTTCTGTTCACGTCTGAAATACGATTGAAACTAACTAAATACAAAATAACATTAAGACCATACAGGAAAGTACGTTGATAATTTTCTTACATTTGAATAACTTGTTGTGTGAACCTCTTTCATTGAACTAAGCATTAATGTGCCTAGACAGTCTAGATCTATAAACTGTCATTACTAAAAGTTTGACATATATGTAAATAATGTTAATCAGTTGAATCCACTTCCAACTGATCTCTGAAGATTTTGTTTTTGTACCAATTGTTTTTATATTGCTCCAAAGATGCCCGATGTAAGAAAGAGGATAAATTCCTTACTTTACGATGAAGGAACTACTTACCGAACAGATTACCAAATCATTCCCTTTAGAGAATATCCTAAAACGGTTTACCAGCCAAAAAAAAGCCGTTATGTGAGGGGCAAACCAGCGTACAGAAATGTGCATACGTTGTCCGAATGGAAGGGGCCTATGCCACCCTTTAACGCACTTCTAAAGCCCAAAGACATTTTGCAAACTAGACCTAGTGTGGTCCAACAGCCTTATGTAAGTATGCCAATAAAAATTGTTTAATAGATTCGTCCTATATTTCTATATATACTATAAATTTTCCTCTAAATAGACAAATAGGTAATCTACTTAATTTTTAAGTAAGCAATTCGCACTAAGAGCTAGTCTTGATTTTTTTATAAACTTAGTTCGTGGCTGAGCCAAGATCATTTTCAGAAGCTTAGATATATTTTAACTCTTAAGTTTCAAAGGAGTGTACAATAATTTTTCAGGAAAACCCAATCGATACTGACAGAGAGATGGCCCAAAAAATTCGTCCACGGCTGGTGATGACACCAGCTGTCAGTATGGATGACATTGCTGATTCGCGAGCACGTGATATACTCTGTACGGACATGTATACGAGCGATATGTCGCGCGCAACAAAGGAGGCAGTCGCTCCGTACACTAATGTACGAGCACCTTTTCCCGGACTGCCTGCGCCTGCTAATCCTGTATGAATTTTTATAAACTTTCGTTATTTTCGGTAGAACGATATCTGAGTATGCTTCAAATAATATTAGTCTTTACTGTAAAGGTTAGGGTTAGGTTACGGTTGATGAGCATTTAAGGTCTCCCTGTATCAGATAGATATGTCCTTTTGTTTAATGAAGCGCATGAAACAAAAAGGTCTGGAGGTCCGTTATAGCTTTATTTCCGTACATAATTATGTATGTAACATACATGTGGTCAGGGCTAAATTGCAGTGGCGAAACAATGGGGTGACAGGGCTGGCAAAATGCCACGGGCCCACGACCCAAGAGGGCCCCTGCCCAAGAGATATTATGTTCTATGGATGAGTATGAACTCTCCAATACGCATTGCTCTAGCGTAAGGACTACAGACCATTCCCTCTCGCCTAAGAGAGGTGGCCTATGGCCATAGGTGGGACATACATATACAACGTGTTATTAAGTACGCTGAAAATCTCGAAGTTTATTAAAATTAAACTGAGTACAACGTAACGATTTTTACTGATAGGGCCCCATCAAAAGAATTTGCCACGGGCTCCAAATGGTGTAGTTACGCCACTGCTAAATTGATTGATCGGCTGAAAGTGTATTAACGTTTGTTTTGCGTAGATTGTGTTGCCGAAACTTCAGTCGCCTTTAGTATCACCGGAGTGGCGAATGGAGAGCGTTGCGTGGGATGGACGACAACTTAGGGCCTATTGTGACGTCACTAGAGATTTCTGGCTGTCACATGCTTTGCCTAGGTAATTTAATTTTGTTCCAAACTAGTATCGCAAAACCTTCACTTACGATGTTAAGATAATTTGACAAGACAATACAAATCAAGGCAGACGAAGTTACGGGCATTAGTCGTAATCAGATTCGTCGTAAATTATCAGTAATGGTAGATTAAGTAGTTTTAATTATACCGAGAAGAACGATGTAATGTAAGGTAAGATCCGATTCCATTCCTAGTGTCTAAGTAAACATTGACATAATTACTCTACTTTGAGAACTACATTATATAAGTTTGGGCCAAAAGGTTTACAAAATTTCATATATCTAACACAAAATTTATTAAATTTCTTTCAGGTGTCGAGCTTGTGACGAAACTAAAATAGTTAAAGATCATAGAGACAACTTACGAAAAATGAAACGAGATAGGTGAAGCTTGAAGAACAATCTAAAGCCCTGCTCCAATATTCAATCCACAGAAACTCTGCATGTTGTAATTTCTTTAAGTTTTTAGTTATATTTATATTTTTTAGTTTGTTCTTTATTCTCATAAATTAAATAAGCTTGTAACTGAATTTTATTTCGTAATGAAAATAATCAATACCTTAAACATGTTGCAATTACTGCAACATCTGAAAATATTAAGAGATAACATAAGAACTATGCCGTAGTTATTAAATCTCTCCTAGCAATCTTAAGGTTAACTCTGATGTTCTATCTGATTTGACATCGATCACAAAATCCTACTCTTTAAAGAAATTTAACGTAAAATAATACTGAAATCTGTGTCAGAACAAATGTTTTTCTTCTGTCTGGTGATATGATATTTAACGCTTTAATTAATTTCGATTTTGAACCACGCGCTTTCTTCAAAGTTCAAGAGTGAAATAAGGGTTCGTTTTAATCGACTTCGTTTTATTCAGGATTTGAAACTGTTTCATGTCTCTACTACAGTAGAGCTTCTTAATAAATTGGGCTACTAGGTTACTGGTTAGGGTAAGATTCAGAGTCAAGAATTAGAGGAAGTATCTAATGCTTAGTTAGTTGATTGTGATATATGTGTCATTTTTATTAACAATTATTATAACTATTTATTTAACTAAGTAGATACTCTGTACCTATCTAGTTTATTACGCAAAAAATGTGTGACTTTTGATATTGTGCGACGTTATGTCATGTTTAATTTTGACTTATTTAATTTTTGTTGATTTTTTGCGTTTTTTATAAGTGTATTTTTATATTCATTTTAATTATTTTTTACCAACATGCCTGACGTCCGCTTTTACGATAATATGTTATTCAACTATGAAACAACAAACAGGACATATTTTCAACCTGAAATAATCAATTATTATCCCCCAACATTGTACCAAGAGAAAGTATCGCGCCCAAGACCCGCATACAAACCGTTAAAGAATATCCATACTCTTACAGAGTTCAAGAAACACGATTTACCTACGGAATTATTTGCAAACCAAAAACAAATTATCCGTAAAGATGCTCACAAAGTCCACAGCGCTGGCATTGTAAGTTTTCTAATTTGTAACTACATATTGCCATATACGCCTTAGCTAGGCTAGAATGTGCATGGGCAAATGTGGTAAAGATGGCTTTACCACATTTCAGCACTAATGTCTTTATCTCAATAGAAAAAAAATCGTCTTTATTTTGATTTAGTAGGTCTGACCTAATATTTAAAGCTTACATTTCTGTTTATAGTGGCTACATTTATTTTTCAATGATAAACTAGAAAAAAAAAATTTGTCACGAATAATCGACCTTTTGTCTTTTCGTTAAATGCTATGAATTCATTGTTTTTCTGATGTAGAATTCAATTACTTCATCGGAGGCTGTCTAAATGTAATCCTTACAGGAAAATCCTGTGGAAGAGGGGAAAAATCATGTTCAGGCGACGCGGCCTCGTCTTGTCATGCCACCTGCACTTAGTTTGGATGATATTAAAGATTCTAGGTTGGTACTTATAACTACAACATCAAATCAAGAAGTAGACCTACCCAGTACCGAAACTTGTCACAAAAAATTCAAAAATACAATCTTTTTGTCGTTTTTTTTAACTGCATGAATGAAATTTTATTAAAAAAGTCAAGCACTAATGAGTAACCTAAGTTGTCTATAGTAGTTTAAGACAAAATATCTCGATCATAAATGTAGGTACATAGAATTGCGTAGCTATAGGTTTGAATCCAGTCTGTTAGGCATGTTACGAATGATTTAAAGTGAAAAATTAAAAGATATATCGACTCAAATACTAACATCTTTAAACTCATGCCGCAGTTGTGTACCTTTTTCCATTTCAAAAATCCAAAGAACGAGGTTGACTTTTCGACGTATAGTTCTTCGCTTGAAGGCAGGGAGTCCGCACCAGTAAGACAGATCCGTACAATGCGCATTTTATATTTACGATTCCTACCGATTAATGTTCTTCCAGTATCCGCGAATTGCTCATAAAGGACATCTATCAATCTAGTGTTAATGTGATGCAAACAGATGTGTCGACAGCAACTGGAGGATGTCGCGCACCGCTAGACGGAAAATACTCGCCGGCGAATCCGGTAAAATTTTGTTTCAAACAATCAGAAATGCTGAGTGCAGCAACAAGTTTTAGGTTTGATGCTTATATTTAGTCGCTCGAATAATAGTTAGACGACTGTTTAAAGACTAGTGAGAATTGAAAGATTGCAATAATTAATTATGTATCTCTTGTACTTTACCCTCTGTAGGTGTTTCCTTTTTTTATTGTTCCTTATTAGGGTGGCCTGGAAGAAATCGCTTGTTAGCGATAAGGCCGCCCGTTGCCTAATAACTTATGTAACCTACTTACTTTTTGTTGTACATGTGTATTATGGCAATGAAGTATAAATTAAAAAATAAATTAGAAAATATAAAATCGTGAGATATTTTATATATAGCATAACCAATTTAATATATGGTATATAAAACACCATTTAATAACGGTAAACTTCAGTAAAATGACGTAGATTTTATATCTACCACTTGACGGACAAATTTGAAATTTACTACTTTTTCGAAAATATTTGTAGGATATAACAATTTCTTTGAGCAGTGTTGGCCTAGTGGCTTCAGCGTGCGACTCTCACCCCTGAGGTCGTAGGTTTGATCCCCGGCTGTGCACCAAGGGACTTTCATTCTATGTGCGCATTTAACATTCGCTCGGACGCTGAAGGAAAACATCGTGAGGAAACCGGCTTGCCTTAGACCCAAAAAGTCAACGGCGTGCGTCAGGCACAGGCTGATCACCTACTTGCCTATTAGATTACCAATCATGAAACAGATACAGAAATCTGAGGCCCAGACCTAAAAAGGTTGTAGCGCCATTGATTGATTGATTTTTTTAAATAATTTCTTTATTATTGTGTCATTTACAATAATGTCCTAAATAGGTTAGTTATTAGGGATGAAGTCATAATTTTTTTTTTAATTTACTCCCGCAACAAAAAGACATTTCATATCAAATACAGTCCATTGCAATGACCCGCTCAACGTCAGCATCGTCCCTTATAGTAGTCGTAACAAAATGCCCTAGGTAATTGACCTCATCTATCCTCATTAGTGTACCATAGAGATAAAGTATAGGCATATTCATCACCTCTTTTAGAATCACTCTGGACGATTATACACTTTTTTTTACGATCGTAAATTAACCCTGGAACAGCCCCATAGCTAATATTGCAAAAACTTATTTAATTTAATTTTAAAGTATGCACACGCAAGTTAGGTTCGTATTTTTTCTTTTAGCGTACAAACGTTTTTGTTACTTAATATAATTATATTAAGTGGTGTAGATGCAAATCCATTGATCATATCTTTATTAAGTTTTTTTTTTTTAATAGAGCGCATCGTGCAATCAGTCTTCTGACTATGAGCAGATGAGTTGTAGGATTTGTTAATTAGTTCCTAAAATTGATAGATGGCGTTTGCAAAACTTCAAATGCCGGTAGTACCACCAGAATGGAGAATGGACTCAGTGACGTGGGACAACAGACAAGTTCGTGGACACTGCAATCCAGATAAGTCATTTTACTTGTCTCAACCTTTAAGGTAAATAAACAACTTCCATACTAAGAATATTATATCGACTTCTAGTAAGAACACTTGATGTAAGACTTTTAGTAACAAATTCAATATTCCCCATTAAAATACCTTCGAATTGATAGTATTTTTTCGACTAATATTGAAGAAAAAAAAGGGTGCGTGTACTTATGTACGCGCATAAAAAGTTATACTTCTTTGGCATTATTAAAAATTGTTTACAATTAAATAATCAAAGACTGGAAAAGGAGTCATTATAGTCAATAAAGTTCAGTTTACATTTGAAAAATTAAATAAATAAATATTTTATTAAGTGTAACATAAATTCTATTATTATTTGAATGTTATTTTTAAATTATGTCCAATGCCGTAGCATCTTCCGTGGGCAACTTCATTCTGTTAATTTTGTGTCACGGTGCGCGCGCATCGTAAAATTTCACTCTCATCAATTTTTCATAACGCACCTAAAGAAGTATAACTTCAAAAAACATTGTCTCAAGAGATTTAAAAAAATCGAATAAACCTTTCTCTAATCTCAATTATCACAAACTCTTATTAATTTCATTAATTTATACATACAAAATCTAAGCTCGTAGCAGTTGAAGCGAAACAATTACAAAATATGTACTAATATTCAATGTAAATTGTAATGCTATGTATTTTTTTAGGTGCGAAGTCTGCATTTCCACATCGGAAAGAAAAGCTCAGAAGAAAACAAAATATTCAAACAACAAGCTTTATTAGTATAGACAAAATATACATTAAATTTTCGTAGATCAACGTGAATACAATTTTATAATTTTTATAACATTTTTATTTTTTAACTTGAGATTATTGGAATAAATGTTTAATATTACTTTTTATTTTTACTATATTCGAATAAAGTTAAAAACAGCCTAAAATCTAAGTATCACATCTTAACAGAATTAACTTTTATTTGACCGCAGTCTGTAATGAGAAAAACGTTGGAAACGATTATAATGTTGGTCGAAAAAATGAAATAAACATTTCATACAAAGCACCTTGAGTATAAAAACATATAGAAAAGATAAAAATATTATTTTTAAGACTAGATTTAAAATATGTCTTAAATTCATCACTACTAATATAAATATCTACACTATATGAATCCTATAAATATTCGATTAACTCCAACAGATTACAGAGAGAGTATACAAAGAAATTAATCTGAAAAAGCATTCGTGATTTTTTTTTCTTACCATAAGCTTGTTTAAATAATATGAGAAACATTTCATCGTTTTAGGAATGTTCAATATATAATGCTACACAAATAATCAAAAGTAAAATAAATACACCTTCGTTTAATTGAGTAAATATTATATGCTATTAATTAATAAAAAACAATACAAAAGAGTTCGGACTGAGACTTCTTTATGTTTAGACTAATGCCTTTGCGATATTATCAATTTTAAATTGGCATATTTTATTATTTATTCATAAAACGTATAAACTACTTAATTACGGTATTGCGTAAATGGCCGTAACCATAGTAACACATTCGGTACTAGGTTGTAACCATGTTTTAAAAGCCGAAAAAAATTCTGAGCGTAAAGCACCTTCATAGAAAAGCGGTGCCGTTAACTAACGGCCGTCTTTACTTTTTAACATAATGCAAAATAACAATCATTTTCGCTCGTCCCAGTCACGTTTCCACTCATTGTAATAATTAAATATGGGCACCGCTATTCGCGAAAAACGTTGAACTAATGTTTATCACCGCTATGACGGCCGTCATGCACATGCCATTAAGGTGACACTTAACGTTCTCTAGGAAACCTACTCCGATGTTATTTATAGACAACGTATGGGTGACGTCACCCAACGCTACATTACGGCCGTTAGATAACCGCTTTTCTAGGAAACCTAAGCTTAAGTAAAAATAAGTGCATTAGCTACCTTTTTATTAATTTTATATTTCATCTTAAATCATGTTCATATAATATTCTATGTTCATAATTAAATTCTATACTTATAAGTACTGCCACTAAACAAAGGCCACATTTATTTAACGATAAATATTTTGTTCACAATTCTTCCGTTAATCACATCTGATGTGATTCTCACGGGTCACATTGTGGTACAAATAAGGCATATATTGGCGAGGGCGAAGGCCGAATTTTGTCTTACGGCTGGATTTGCGTCTTTTAGGAGTTGTAGCAACCTCGTTCGAGCCGTGCGAGTGATTTCAGGGTCTAAACTGAACTCGTCCGGGTGATTTGGTTGGATGCGGTATAAATCTGCATATAGGTATCCTGCAAATAATATATTGATGACAGAGAGATGGCTATATTTTAGGAAATATGGTATTTTCCCCAATGTTTTACTTTTTCTACGAATTCGAAATTAGGACTTCCAGACTGAAAGGAAACTTAGCTAGCCATATTGCTTGCTTTGTACTCACACTTGCATGCATGCACGCGTGTAGCGCGTTGCGTAATGGTGTTGGTTAAAAAAAATAAAGATAAGAAATTGTTGTAAACAGTTTAAAAAAATCAAAATTTCAATTTAAAAAAAATATTAAGTTTGTTATGGAAAAGCTGGGCACAGGTATTTTTTACTTATAAGATTTCATACCCAAATCTTACAATATGTAATATGATAATGCATATCTACTTGTAATTAATGAACACATTTTTGTATTTATTTAGTTTACTTTTTAAACAACGCCGTTGGCATTTATTACTTCATAACATAGAACTTTACAACGCTTCCAAGATATCGAGATATTGACCCAAGATTTCTGACCTGTCTCGACATCAGAGACCTCTCACGGCACACAAAAAGTTATATTTAAAAAAAGGCATTGATTAATTAAAAAATACAAAATCTTTATAAAACTTCAACAGTAAAAATGGATCGTAATAAAACTTAAAATACAATTTCATCAACTTACCAACTAACAATGGAGAAAACGGCTTCAAATCCTCCCTGGCCGTGTGCAAATAATTAACCGCCGTATGGAGACACTTGACCAAGGCACTTGGCATCTCATCAGCCAATTGCCTCATCAGGGCACAGAGGAAGTCATCCAGGTATAACCTGCCTTCATCCACTAGATGGGTCTGAATGAAGTCATTGGACTTTCGAACTTTGAATGTCTTGAAGATTTGACGGAGAGTGGATTTGCAGGCCTAAAAATTAATTAATTTATATTACAGGTGTGTCCACTTAATTACACTTTACAAGAGGAGATCCACGATAACTACTTTACCACAAAAAAGATTTTACATTTCGAAACAGTTGTTCCTCAGTTAACAAGTTCAAACAAATTCTTAAGATTAGGTAGGTATATATGCGATGGAATATAGGGGAAAGTGATTATTTATATTATATTGTTAGCGGACTAACGCCATCTTGTAGCAGAAACCTATATAAAGCGTGGCAACACCGGCGTTGACTCACTTTTATTTCGAGACTTCGTGCGGAACGGACTTGTTACTAACCTAACCTCAGTAGATTTTAAAAGTCTAAAGTACCTACACGTTATAATCTTTTGTGTTTACTAATAATATATTATTTATATATTTTACATTTTTGTAACTATGGAACTAGATTATCACGATTATAACATTATAACTTCAAAATAAGCTTTGTACTAAGACTTGAAATATAAATTATAAACGATTTCATAAAACAATTAAGAAAGCGTAAGTATTTGTGTTGGCCTAGTGGCTTCAGCGTGCGACTCTCATCCCTGAGGTCGTAGGTTCGATCCCCGGCTGTGCACCAATGAACTTTCTTTCTGTGTGCGCATTTAACATTCTCTCGAACGGTGAAGGAAAACATCGTGAGGAAACCGACATGTCTTAGACCTAAAAAGTCAATGTGTGTCAGGCACTGGAGGCTGATCACCTACTTGCCTATATATTTAAAAATAATCATGAATACAGACATGTAAAGGAAAATGTACGTTATTATTGTCTTTGGTTTATAGGAATAGATATATCGTTAAATTAAATTTATATTAAATATATATTTACCCTCACAACAGCAGGATTATTATCGCAAAGATGCAACAAAAAACAGGGTAATGAGCTAACACCTTGCTCTATTATACCATCGGAGTTGACCCTTTCCGCAATAATCCCAAAGAGACGGATAGAGTTCTCTCTTAACTGGCTGCAATCCGTGTTCATAAAAGGGCGGATTTTCTGAGAAATTGCAGATAATTCTCTGTCGAACTCTTTGTCTATTTTATCTGTTTCTGTCAGTAGACGACTCAGGCCTTGTATTGCGGCCAAGGGAATGTTGTCCACCGGTGATCTGAAAAGTTTTCGGACTAAAAAGGTAGTCAAGCAAGCCGATTTTTTTAAATGTGCTTACAATGATATATTATATATTTTTGCATACAGCTAATAAAATTAGTATTAATGAAAAACTTTTAAAATGTAGTACAGAATTGAAAAAAAATAGTAACTACTGGAATATAGTTAATATTATATTTAGAAACGAATTAAAGTAATTTTTACATAGAAAGAATAAGTTTCTAGTCAGGTACCAAACTGCAGGACTACTTTCTAAACCTAAAATAATTTCCCGACCAGCACTCTTTATAAAAGTGCTGAAGTATATTGTATAATTTTAATTCAACATTAGAAACATTGTGTACATCGTAATATAATATATAAATCACGTGTCAGGTTGTTTGTCCGCGATGGACTCCTAAACTACTTAACCGATTTTAAATTAAATTTACACACCGTGTGCAGTTTGATCCAACTTAAAGAAAGGATAGCTTACATCTTAATCTATAGCCACAATATTGTTTTCTTACAAATTATTTGTTGATTATTTGACTATCAGATCGCGCTGTGTTCAAAGTACCAACGTTTCACATAAGCTACAATTTAATGGCATAACCACCAAAAAAGCATGGTGGTCCCCATGACTGGTGTTCTCCTACCGTTTCCCTTGAATAGTTTACTACTATGTAATATAACAAAAATCTTGCCACTGCAACGCTTGGCCGAGTCTCTTAGTTTATATATATAATAAAATAAATAATATAATACAGTGACGACTTCAATGGGTAGGACTCGATTCAAGTACTACCTTCATTAATAAATGAAAACATAATATCAAAAAAATTACACTTATTTGGCTTACTACTACGGTTCAAACGGTTTTTTAAAATCTGTTCATTAAAATACTCTATTTTAATGAACAGATTTAAAAAAAATTGTTGTATAAGATTTTAGCATATACGTTGTGGTTCTTCTGCAGCCAATCTTAAGTGTTTTGTGTACTTGTGGATTTTTTATTTATGAAAACTAATAACTAATCTTACGGTAGTTTCTGCGCATCAACCCCCTGGCTTAATGCAGCCAAAGCAGCCGGCAGCGCAGCAGCGCGTTGTTCCTTGTTTAACTGGCTGATGTTGGCAGCACCACGAAGACAAGCGGACCTCACACGAGGAGACTCATCCTTCCAACCACTACTCAGGTTTGCGAGAACTGCTTCTATTAGTACAACGTTTTCGTTGCAACTGGATTAGAAATAATTGGGTTGATCAAATTCCCTTAGATTTAAATACCTCGCCTCGGGTGAGTTGTCATACGTAAAAAAAATTATTTTTCTCTATATGTCCAGAAAATGCCTTTCATCTTCACTATATAAAGTTTCAACATACCACAAAAAAATAATTGCGGTATAATTTATTTTATTCATTTACACTTTGTTACATTTATAGAAAAACAAATAATATAATAATGCATTAAAAATAATAAGGGAAGCAACAAGCGGCCTTATCGCTAACAAGCGATCTCTTTCAGGCAAACAACTAATAAAAATAGGAATTAATCTTAACCTTATCTTAACTTGATAAACCTTAATCTAAAATAATACAAAAAAAAAATAATAATAATAAAATAAACTAATAACTAAAAAGCTAATGTCACGGATTCATTAATAGCGATGCAATACAAAAGAATAAGAAATACAAGAATTACAAAAGTCACTATTGAGCAGGATAGGATATGGTTAAGAAAAAATTATGTAGAAGAGTTTTAAAAGATATTAGGGAGATTGCCAATCATATGGAGTCGGGCAGCCTATTCCACAACTTAATGGCGGAGATCCTAAACGATTTGCCTATAACACTGATATTACAGTAGAGGCGTAGGAGATATACACACTAGTGAATTTCTGTTGCTATTCTTGCAAATAGGAACTTCACCATAATTTATAGTTTATATTGCAACATTTCAATAGATGTGACTATAGTATCAAGTCAACTTGATTGACTGTCCTTCAATAACCATAACTCTTGGAAAACAGTCTAAACGTCGTGTGTAAATAACTAAAAAAAATAATCAAAAGTTTCATTTAACCTTTCAGTAAATTAAAATATTTATGTAAATTAAATTGTTTATGCAATAATGTTGGCATAGATACAAAATAAATATGAATAGCGATTGTTCAGGCAGAACAAAGAACACTGGTTTTGTTACAATTTAGTAGGGTTTATTCAGTTAATTATTAGATAATCACATGACAGTTCTATGGCGCGCGAGCAAGTGCAAAATTACAAAGTGTAATTAGGATGGGGCCGATCGCGACCCGAATAAACCCTAATCTTACCGAGCGACGCATTTACGGAGTTAGGCGTAAACAGAGATAATATTACTTCAAGAAAGTGAGTGTATGTTTTCGGATCAAATAGTTCACTAAGTTACCAATTAAAATTTATTTTAACTCACCGATAATTCAACAAATCGGCCATCAAAGCTAATACAGCACATCTTTGAGGTGGTAATGGGGATCTGCAGTATCCACCAAGCCTGGATACCAGCTTAGCTAGATGCGCCGGACACGAGCGGCTAATGGAACTACCTAATATTGGAGCCAGTTCAAGTATAGTGCTGGAACTATCTCCGTGTTCGATGCTAAGGCACAGAGAGCATGCCTCCTTTACCTGAAAAAAATTGTGTTTAATTACATTCATGGAATAGAAAAATATGGGGATATGTGCAAAGATAGATTTAATAAAAATTCATCGTAACGTTGGAGGTTCTTAAAGGTTCCTGTCCTGTTTTAATGATTCATAGATTCGTTATAGGCAGGTAGAACATCTATTTCTGACAATGTTTTATTTGTCAATAAGCATTCTCTAAAATTTAAGACCCGTATTCTAGAATGTCAAGGTTTAAGATCTGTCAAACCATTTTTTTAGTTTGACATATTTGAGTGCTCAGGATGATATTGTGTCTTAAGATACGAATCAGAATATGGACCTAGGTATCTTAACTTGATTTATATCTGTCAAAATCTTGTCTGAGCACCGACACATGCCAATCTTCATAAAAAAAATGCTTGAAACTAGATTTGAATTTTATTAAGTTTATTTTAAATTTTTATTAAATTTAAAATAAACAAACAATAAATTTAAATAATTTAAATTTTAATATGTGCGAAACATATTTCTCTCTGATTTTTAAAACATATTCACACCCTAGCATGTAAAAAAATATAGTCAATAAAAGGGCACCTATTAAAACAGGTAATTTCATCAATGCGAAACCAGCCATTAATCTAAACTGATATTCTAAAAAAAAAATTATTAAAAATCTCACTTTATAACAATCAGCCCTTTCCAAGAACGAGTTGAAGGTGTTGACTGTTATTTTGGCAGGTGATAACTTAATTGCCTCTCTATTTGGGATGAATCCAAATCTCTCTTGACCCTTATTACTGGGTACGACATATGCGGGAGGCTCCGCTTCCACATAACACGCTAACGTTGTATAAAGTACAGCAAATAAGTCCGAGAATTTGTTAATGCATATGGAACGCATTGATTCCTCTTGAAGCATTTCTCCTAGGGCGCTTATTAACTGAAATTGTAAAACTTTAATTGTATTTATAGTAGTAATAAAGCAAAATTATTTATTTTACTTAGCAAAATCGCTAATATATGTTTAAGAACTCTACGAAGAGTTGCCATTTAATATTTTTTAGCTGTATTGGTGGGACTTTTATGATATAAATTCGTTTTTGCGACAAAATTGAATAAATACATAACGTGATGAAAATAGGTAACTGAAATTAAAACATATATTACATATTACATAAGCATTATAAACTTAAAGTTATTATTAAAAGTATTAATTTTATAATTTAAAGTATTATTTTTAATTGTTCATAATTTAATTGCAGGTGTGTCAGAGAAAACTGTAACAAGAATTACAAACGAAGGTATAAGCGGCGTGTACTTCGAAAAAATTTGTAACCCAACAATTATACAATAAAAGTCTGAATAAAATTTTTTATTGCTTTTCTTTTCCCTATTTTCTCATCTTTTCCTTGTAAGTAGGTAGAACACCGCTAATATAAGTAAATAAAAATATACTTTTTACATAACATAAATATTGTTTCATCGAAGTATGCAGAAAATAGTATTATTTGATAAATTACATCTGCTAAATGTAAATAAAATAGGTAAATTTTTTACTCATAAATGGCAACATTACGTCATGCGATTGCAGCGCCGCGTCTGGGGGGACTTCTGTCATGAAAAGCACTATACTATAGTACTTACAGTCATAGGTTGTAAAGCAGCAATGTGATGTTCAGTTATATGGTAAGGGTCCTCATACAGTTCAACAGATGTCATCAATCGCAGAAAATTATCTACTATTGACACAGCCAGACCTTCGTCCCTAGCTAGATGACGCCAGCAGCTTACCACACATCTGCAATAGCATTCGCGATGTTTGATTTACAAGAAATAGAAATAGATATTAATTTCTTAGCATTTTGTATGAAACCATTGTAGTAGTTCTCATGACCTCCAAATTACAAAATTTTCAACTAAGACCACAATGTGTTACGCACGTTTATCTTTGAAAAGCTTTTAGTATCCAAAAATTATTTATTACAAAATAGTTCGAAAAAAACTTTAGAGGTGTCAAGGGACACCCGGATGGAACGAAATTCCTTTCGATTAATTTATATGTTAATTGGTATCATAACAGTTTGATAGATTTTCTCGACACCAATCTTACGACGAAAAAAAAAAGCCAACATCACGAGGTGTTCCCAGGCGGTCACCCATCCAAGTACTGACCTCGCCCGACGTTGCTTAACTTCGGTGATCGGACGAGAACCGGTGTATTACAATAGCAAATAGCAAAAAAGTGTCGTGACAACTTTTCGTAAGAATTTTTTCCGTCTAGCCCCCTTTCACAACGCGCGATAAGGAACTTCGTTCCAATAGTACTCCAAATAACTAAGCGGCATATGAATACAAGATACTTACGGCTTCAAGGGAATCCTTTGTGCCAAAAGAACAGCAGTCACGGCGTTCGAGTGATGACGCATTAAAGACATGAGTGGACGCATCAGCCTCGCTCTGGCGTCGTCTGGGACATCTTCCATTTTAATTAACATCACTTCTACAATTCTTTCAATTGTTTGATATAAATCTTGACCTTTTTTCACAAAAAATGCATCCAAAATAGAGCTTATCCCAACGCTCCTTAACTCATGACCGTCGTAGCTTTCTAGCAGACTTTCAATAAATTGCATGGTGTGCAAATGCGGTATTTTCGGCGAAATTGTATCGCACAACCTCATACAGTAATCGCTGATCATGTATAAATCATTAGTCAAAATATTATTCTGTAAATGGGCTAGATTGACCATACATTCATCGTCCGGTTCAATAGTGTGACCTTCGTAAAGATCTTGAATCTGAATAATCAGTTTTACGCAGTCGACTGTCGTCAATCTCACGGGGAAATTAGTATCAGCGACTCCGGGCACTATAAGCCCTAACAGATATCCCATTTGGCCAAACTTGCTGGGCGTTTCATAGTTTAATTTCACGTTTTTGATATACGAGTCAAAAACAACTTGAAGTATCAAGATGGCAGCTGTTCTAATTTCATCGTTTTCGTGACGAAACCATTCAATTAACAAACCTATTATATCATCGATAGTACTCAGACAGGTTGATTGAATTATTAACTCCTTTATAAGCTCATGAAGGAGTGTCAAGGAATCATTTAATGTTTTAGCTAACAAATCATTCTTATCACCGTTTCCTTCTATTTCATATTTTCTTTTGAAGGATGACAGTTCCCCGAATATGCTGTTGAATAAAACACGTAATATCGTATTTCTTTCTTCAGGTAAGATGCCCTTTTGTAACTTGGTAAGAGCTTTAGAAGCTTTTACGATTATTGGATACAGTTCAACGTTCCGTTTCTCAAGATTAGAATTATATATCTGTTCTAGAACAGCGTTGAGCAACTGCCATCGATTTCGCAATGCTACGTTATGATGTGACGCTGGATGCAACGCTTTACTTATCTCATAGAGTGTCGTTACGCTAGCATTGCAAAGATCAAAACTGGGATTCGATTTCAGGATTTCAAACAGTATCGAAGTGACGTTATCGCCCAATCTAGCTAAGACGTGAACGTCTAAGCACTCTCTTGCAACTTTGCCGTAACATATTATAAGGGCATATTTAACAATCGCCAATTCTGCATCATTTTTGGATGCTCTTGAAGAAAGAAAGTTCAGCAGTTTATTACTGCGTCTTGCTTCATTTTCTTTGTATAGTGCATCTAATTCGTTAAGTATAAATTCACCATGTTGTCTTGATGCTATTCCAATAGCCGTGCTGACATATTCCACGCTCTCGAATGGAATAGCTTTTAGAGCTAGAAGGATAATTTTTAAGACATTCTCTACAGCTGCAGCGTTGGACATATGACACGACAACACGGATAAATATTGCAAAGATACGCCTTTGATCATAGTCGACAGTTTCTTGGACATAATTTGTTGAGAAATTAGAGTAGATATTATCTCCACCCATTTGTTGTTGTTCACCTGTTCCACTGCCGATACCAATAAATCCAATAACATTCCATGCCATTGCTCCTTGGATTCGTTCTTCTCAACGTATTTCAATAGCCTATCGATTTCAATCGTCCATGAATTTTTTAAGTTCTTGTGGATATCTCCAGAAAATTCTTCAAGGAATATCAAGAGGTTTTTGTTCCTTTCTCTTTCGTTTGGGTCAACTATGTGCATTAAACACCTCACAAATATAACATCAGCGGAAGCTATTGCGACAATTACAGTCTCTGTTGGTTCGTCTCTAGATACATTTGAATTATTTTGTAACAAATACGTAAGGCAGTGGCTGACTGTGGACATTGAATGAGTAAAGTCTTCAAGTGTCAGAGAATTTAGAAGCAAATTAAGTAGTTGTGTTCTAACGCTCGTCACTGTATTGCACATTAGTATGAGGGAGTTTTTGCACGTATCACGTACATCTTGAGCTTCGGACTGCGACACATGAGATGGACCTTCGTAACCGCAATGCTTTACGATAAATTCAACCATAGCAAAATCATCTGTTGCCATGATACAATTTCTATACGCTAACGCAACTATCGCTTTGACAAGTGTCTTCTTCATTTTAATCCCTTGTTCCATAACTATCATTACTTTTAAAATTGTTATGAATTTAGTAGCGAAACTGTCGATAAAAACTTGCGAACACGTCGTCAAGTGCGTGAGAATTACAACAGCTCTCATCCTTTCTTTCTCTTGTGTGTTTTTGCATAAATGTAGAAGCATCTCTATAGTTTGATCTGGATATTGAGTAGCCATGTGATCAAAACAGCGTAGAACCTCAAAATGATTTTTAACTGTCTGTGGTTGATCATAATCTGGTTCAAAAAGAACTAAACTGAACAAGACATGATTAATTGAATTGACAACGTTGTCGTTTAGCGACAATTTCGGGTTAAGAGATGACGGCGAAAGTAAATATGAAATACATTGGCTGATACAAAAGAAGTTGATTGCCGGTTTACGATACAACGAGAGCAATGATAATACAAATTTGTTGACTGTTTCATTGAATTGTCTTTCTGAAATAAGTCTAGTTATGGGACCAAGGGCCTCGAGAACTGATTCTGACACTCTAGGCTCAGACGAATTCAGCCATTGATTGTAGAGGACGTCGAATACAATCGAGAATTCGGTGACAAAATTTTCTTTGATTGATGTTATGTTTTCGTTCTCAACGTTATCGCCTATTTGCTCAGCTACAGCAACGGCGAAATGTCCAAAAGCTGTAAGTAACGTCAATACATTAGTATATTATTAGTATTTATATATGTCAACGTAAAATTGTAAGTACCGTTAGATTGTAATCTATCTCGCGAGATTGTAAACTGTCGAAAGATTGTGTGTCAACGTACTGTTTACAATTTAACGTATTATTATTCGGTACATTGTAATCTATCGAAGTGAAACCGTCAAATTGTGAAACGGTACGCACCGAGTACGCAACGGTACGCGAGATAGATTACAATCTAACGGTGTTTACAATTTTACGGTGACATATATAAATGGCCTAAATTATATCAATTACCAAAGCTGAACATAGCAGAAGTAAATTGTGAGAAATCTGATACAAATATTAAAACTTTTAAAATAATACAAGATAACATAACAAGTGCTTTTTATATTAATCCATTTCAAATCAAATTAAAATCAATTATTCATATAGGTAACACAATGTACACATATGAACGTCAAAAAAGTAATACTGTATATTAAATGCTTCTAATTTTACATTTACTGCCAGTTCGCAAATCAAGGGCGTAGAAAGAAAGAGAAGAACTGCAACCATTACAGTAGGTGCCACATGACATTTTAAGTAATTAATAACAATAACATAAGTTAAAAACAAAGATTTGTCCTCTATCAGCAGGAGGCATGGTGAAATAGGAGCACACACTTACATTCTCGTGGGAACACACGCAAATTGTTTATTCTTATTCCACCATAAGAGTTGTTATCAACCTCTTAAATTCTGAACAGTCATACTTTATATATATACTAACTGTGCCCAGCGATTTCACTCGAGTAAACTACGTCAAAGCATAATTTAATACAGCCTCACTCAAATTTCTAAAACTTAGCCTCTAGCAGTATGATACATATTCTACAACCTATTCTCATATAGACATGAGATAATTTTTAAATTAAATTTCATAACACTTGTTAAAGCATTTTTGGAGAATGGTTACTTAATTGATGTTTGTTGCCTATGTGATGATATGAGTATTTTTAAATATACACATAGACAATTCACAAAATACATATAATATTAAAAAGTCTTACCATAAGCAAAGGCCTGTTTATCCCCGTTTTGCCTCACGAGTGGCAGTAATGGAAGCATTTTGCCAAGAATCTCCTTTATATGCGGCACCATTGATTTTGTGTTAAGCATAGATAGTGTACCCATGGTATGAGCTATGGTATAGTGGGGCAATGTTGCTGGTGACAGCTCATTTATAAGAGAGCGAAGAACCTGAAATAGGCAAGCAATCACAAGGTCAGTTTAAGAAAACACTCTTAAATTCCATTAAATGCTCCTGAATACAAAAACTAGAAAAGCAGATAAGTATGGCTATAAAACTATAAGAGCAATCAAGATTGGCATACTTGTTTACCAAAAATATTTGATATATTAAATATAAATAATATTATATTGGCCTAAAACTGTAAGGTAGTAGTAAACTGTAGTGTATGGACTTTTGTGAATAAATAAATACTGTTGTTTTTTTATCTGTATCACACATTTTCGAAAATCTCTCTAAGTGAAATGTTTATTTAGTAAGTGTATTTTATTTATAAAATATTCTGTGTCATGTAGTATTTTTCAACTCTTTTAAGATCTTATAATTATCAA